>NC_081557.1:121529705-121698275 GCF_022355385.1 Mustela nigripes | reverse complement strand
TAGTGGGTTAAGCCACTGCCTTCGGCTCAGGTCATGATCTCAGGGTCCTGGGATTGAGTCCCGCATCGGGCTCTCTGCTCGGCAGGGAGCCTGCTTCCTCCTCCTCTCTCTCTGCCTGCCTCTCTGCCTGCTTGTGATCTCTCTCTGCCAAATAAATAAATAAAATCTTTTAAAATAAATAAATAAATAAATAAATAAAGTTGATTTTGCAACCAGCATTCTTCTAAACTCATTTATATACATAATTTATCTGTAGCATCTTTTTATATTCTCTGCAACAGAAATTCCTATGCAGATATATGTAATTATATCATCTGCACATCATGCCAGTGTAGTTTCCCTCCTTCCTCACCTTGTACGTTTTACTTGTGATTCCTATCAAAGCAGCACAGAACTGGGCTGTTTTCTTATCTAGCTGACTTTTGTCACTTAACTGGAAGAGTTAACATAATTACTGGGTACATTTGCACTTAAACCCACCACCTTGTTCTGTGCTACTTGCCCCACTTGTTCAGTATTTCCTTCTCTTCCCCTTTTTTGGGATTGATGATGTGTGTTTTATTCCACTTTTTCCCTTTCCATGCATTTAGTGGTTAATCTAGGAAATACTGTATTTAAACAGTATGAATTCAAATGAATCTAAACAGTATACTTTTCATGTTTGCTTTAGATAATTCTGATTTTAACCCTAAGCATACGTGTATCCACTCAAACGGACCATTCAGGGACTGCATGTAGCCCAGAGGGTGCGCTGAACAGGCAGAAGCTGCCCGCTGACTGGAGGGGGGCTCTGCTGTGAAGCCTGGTCTGGACGAATACAGATCATCCCCAGCCTGGATGGAGCTAACTGGCTCAGGACAGATGCAGAGCATTACCCAGACCCCAAGCCCAAAACAGCAAGTGAGCTGTGATTTTAGTTTCAAATTACAACACTCAGGATAACTTACTTATAAACATGCAAAACAGGAAGCTTTCTATTTACACTAAAGGATTCAGAATGTGATTCTATAGTCTACATCGTTTATTTAAAAAAAACTACAATTTGCTTAAGCAACACATTTCAAGGGTGTATTTATTACCCTAAGGATTTTACAAAATTGTTTTGCCCAAAATATCCATTAACACAGGTGCTGTGTGGTGTAACAGAAAATGGGAAAGGCACAGGTAAGAGAAAGAATAAATACTATTTCCCACGATCATCACCACACACCTGCAGCCAGGGCTGTCTAGCCCAAGCCAGGTTTTCTGACTTCCAAGGCCTTATATATGCTGTTGCTTAAAATTCCTGTCTGCACCACCCAACTATCTCAACAAGGCTTAGAAAACGCAGCTCAGGCTCCCTTCAATTCCTCCAGAGAGCCATTCTGACCTCCCCAGTAGAGTTCAGGTGCACCCCGCGGGCTCTCATAGCTCCCAGGTACACCTCTATCACCCCACCCATTACCACTAGATAATCAATCACCTCACTTTCCCAGGAAGGCTGTGGGCTCCAAAAAAGGGCAGGTCCTCTGGCCCAGCACAATGATGCTCAATAAACCTTCACAGAAGCAAAGGACACCTGCCCTGCAAGGGCAGCAACTGTTCTATCCATGCATATCCCCAGGTTCAGCACAAAGTGGACACTCAGCTACCAACCTGCCCAGTCAATGAGTCCACTGAACCCTTATGTTCTTTCCACTACACCATACCGCCTCCTGGACTGAAAGTTAGAAGACCTGATTTATACCCTTGTCTTTGTCACTAACCACTGGTGAGGACTTTGGCAAAAGCTTGTTCTCTCATTGGCAATCAGGCTCTAGTCCTGATTGAGAAAGAATAAATACTATTTCCCACGATCATCACCACACACCTGCAGCCAGGGCTGTCCAGCCCAAGCCAGGTTGGAAGCGTCTACAGACCCTCCAACTTCACTGTGAAAATGAAGAAATGCAGTTTTCTGACCATGCTTACCTAGTCCATCACCAAGGTTTCTAGGCCTCTGCTCTTGTCATTTTCCCCATGTATATCAAACACTTGTTTTCAGGCAGACAGACATAGCAGCAAAGAGCTCTGCCACTGGGCCCTCAAGTTCAAATCCCTGCTCCGTTTAGCAGCAGATGATTCTGAGCGAATTCCTTCTCTTCTCTGCACCATCTCCTCCTGTGGCCAAGAGGAATGAGACTACCTCGCTCGCAGGACTATTCTGAGGCTTCCACTAGTGAATCAATGTAAATTCTCCAAGAGCGTGCCAGGCATGTGTCGACTCTCACTACTCTTAGGTGCCACTCAGGGGTGAGTTATTTAACTCTCCTACTGTCAATTCCTCAGGTTTCTTACTCGGATAGCATAAATGCCTCCAAGACAACTTGATCTCGCCCAGATCCCTTTCTTACCTAACCCCAACCCAGTCTCCTGATCTTCCTTTCCCCTTGGTGTTTGTGTCCTCCTCATGAAGCAGGGATCCACAACAGTGCCTAGTGCAAGGGCCCCATGACTCAGGACCCTCACTGAGTAGTGTTCAGTAAGCCCCCCACCCTGGGTACTTGCCTTATCAAGCAGGCAGTAAATGTCCACGCAACTTGGACATGGTAGCGCCTGGCCCATAAGGGGGGGATCCAGATGGGAGGGCACAGTTAGGAAAAGGGTGGAAAGAATTGTAAGGGGAGGTAGACTTAAGGACAACATGGAACATTCCTAGTAAGATTTGGCCAAACTGATTCTAAGAAGAACCCCAGAAGGAGAATGGACTGGTGCAGGAGGAGCCAGCCTGGAGGGCAGAGAACGGCTCTCAGGCAATCCCACTGGATAGATAAGAAAGTGATCTAGACAAGGCAGGGACCTGGCAGGAGATTGGGGCAGGCTTGCTTTGATGATGCAAGGCTGAGCAAACGTCGGACAGGGAGTCAGGAAATCTAAGTTCTAATCCTAGACGTACCTTCCCCATTCCCTGCCAATGCCAGGAACTGCTGCATTTCTCCAAGTTTCTGATTTCTCACTAGTAAAACAGAATCCTTTCCTCACCGTCCCTGATGGCTCTGGGCCTGTGTTTAGGGATCTGCTAGTTTTCCACAAGAGTTTTCAATTAGGGTTTTCATTCAATAACCAACAACCCCCCACCCCAAAAAACTACAGTAAACCTTTTTCAAGTCACCTTATAAACAGTGCTGACACACACTTTCAGTTCCTACAACTTCAGTGCCAGCATCTGTATTTGTTAACAATTTACTTGATGTCAAACTACACTACTTTCACTGTCCTGGCTTCATAAGGATAGAATGAGCAGAAGCACACTGAATGGGGTGAAGGATGTGCCAGGTCTGAATGAAGTCTGGCTGTATCACAAGGAAAGATTCGGATCTGCAAAGAGGGAAATTTAGACCGGCACATCAAGTAGCCACTTAGAAGAGGGTTAAGGAGTGGCACAAGTATTGTCAGACAAGACTCACAGCCGCCCAGAGCAGTGCTTTCGTTTCAGCCAAAGAAGGCCCGGTGATAAATATTTCAACTAGAATTCAACGGATTTTCTTTGCACTTTATCTGTAAACCGCTGCTGTTGTCGTTTTACTGCCTCTATGTGCAGTAAGCAAGAGGAATTCATGCTAGCTTAGCATTTGTATATATGGCATGTATCTTAGACACATTGTTGCAACAGCCTTTCCTTGTTCAAGTTTGATAAACATGGGCCAAAGGCTGTCCCTTCAAGCTCCAACACGCACCTCAGCATTCTGGTGTCAACATTTCCAGCCTGTCTGGTATCTCAGCGGTTCCTTCCCTGACACCCCACTGTCCTTAGGACAAAATCTCAGCTCTCTCACATGCCCCGGATGGCCCTTGGGACCGGTCCTGGATGCCCTCATTCCTGGCCCAGACGTCTCTGGCTTCCTACGTACCACACCCTCTGCCCCACTAGTGCTGCTTGGGGCCCCGGCACTCAGTGAACCTTCGGAGCCTTCAGGTCTCTGTGAAATTGCTCTCCACCGCACAAGAGCAGGTGCCTTGCTACAGCCACCTGTCACTTGCTGTACTGTCCCTCCCAGGAATATCCTTGTGATTAGTATTCAATCATGAGTCTCTGACTCCAAGAAGCCAGGGCTAGGACTCCTCAGTCCTCTACCGAACACACCATGGCCTGGCACAGCGCAGGCACCCACACGCAGGACAGTGGTCCTTGTCCACTCAAGCCTCTTAAATATCCACACATGACCCGCTGCCCCACAGCTCCCAGAATACACAGCCAGCTCAGAAAGTTGTACCCGGGGACCAGAGAAGTTTCTCTCAAAGTCCATGACCACAGTAGGGGCTGAACAAGGCCCCAGGGTGAAGTCCATGTAATATGCTCTGGGACTCTGGACAAGTTACTTAACCTGAGACTCAGTGTCGCTGTCTGTAAAATGGGGAGAATAGTATGTATCTGTGGCAAGCTGAATAAAGATGTCCACATCCTAGAACTTAGAAGCTGTGAATGTATTATTTACATGACAAAGAGGACTTTACAGATGTTATTAAATTATGATTTTAAGATGGATGATTATCCTGAACTGTCTCGGTGGGCTCAATGTAATCAAAGGGTCCTTAGAAGAAGGAGGAAGTTAGTAGAGTCAGTCAGAGAAGACAACGGGATAACTGAAGCAGATGTTGGAATGATGTGCTTTAAAGGTGGAGGAGGGGGCCTCTAGAAGCTGGGCAAGGCAGGGAAATAAACTCTCTCCCCTTCTCCAACACCTGGATTTTAGGACTTCTGACCTCCGAAACTGTGAGAAAATGCATTTGTGCTGTCTTAAATTGCCACGTTTGTGGCACTGTACTATGGCACTGTACTACCACAATGATAGGAAACTAATACGCAGCCTCACAGGGGTTTTGTCAAGATTAAATGTGTGGTGTGTAAACACTCAAGAGCACATGACACACAGTAAGAGCTCCGAAAGTGCTGGCTAGCATGGTTACTCCTTTCGTTCAACTTCTTACGTGGTTGCCAGAGTGATCTTTCTAAGCACACATCGCACCATGAAGTCCCCATCTTCAAGCTTTCAGAGCTCCCCACGGCATACGACGGCAGCCCCTTCAGCCTCTTCTCCCAGCTCCTGCCTCCCAGACTGCTCCGCGCCCAGCCAGCCAGCACAGCTTGTCTACTGACTGTCTGACTTGCCTGGATACGCTGTGAGCTCCACAGGGTGACGGCTCTGTCTTACTCTGTGGCCTCAGCTCCCCTCACAGGTCCCAGAACACAACACAACACAACACAAAAGTCCTTGATACACAGCTGTCTAACGCACTGATGTGACACTGAGCACGACACTGAGCACACTTGGGCTGCGCTCTCCTTAGATCTTTCCAGACTGGACTCCCTACCTCCTGGTACAGCACCCTGGTGCCCATCAATCTGATTGCATCATTCCTCTGCTTAAAACCCTTCTATTGCTCTGTATATTCCTTAGCATAAGGGCCAAGCCTCAGGACTCATGGGTTCTTCTGCATTTCCATCCTTATTTTAACTACTCGGAAATTCTCTTATGGCCCAGAAAACCAGGCCTCCCAGCTTCTGGACCCTTATGTATGCTGCTGCCTCTGGCTAAAACATCCTCTCTTACTCTCTTTGCCTAACTAACACCTCCTCATCTCTCAGGTCTCTGCTTGAAACTCCTTGACGGTATGAATTGTTGTTTATCACATGCCTTGCAGTATCCCTGGGACCCAGCAATACAAGGCACCTGCTGAAGGAATAGGAAGTTGTCATTAGACCCTATATGCTTCCCGGGACCCAACTCACTTGTCTTGAATCCTAGATTAGCCCAGACCTGGGGGTTCTGCCTTAGTGCTCCTGGCCTTGACCCCAACCCATCTTCCTGACAGCCCCATGCTGATTGGTCATGACTTGATCGATGGTGCCCCCCTTACCTCAACCCCAGCCCCCAGAATGCCAGCACTTACTTCAGCTTTCCCAAATCAGGACCTGGCACTCCCACAGTGGAAATGGGGAAAAGCATTGCTGTGGACCACTGTTAAATAAGGTAACAGGAGTTATAGGCCTATCCTTTTGGCAAGCTACTATAGTAGTCACACATGCATACTGATGACATTCCCCTCCACCTGAACTCTGACTAAATGTGTATGAAAATCTAACCAACTCTCGATATTTCTTAAGAAAGTCCTTAAAACAAAACAAAAACAGTGTCTGAAGACCAAGCATTAGGGGTTCTTACACTGCCTCCTTTTCAATACACTCAGCTTCCCACCAGCTAACCAAGAGGTCTGACCCATGTGTTAGTAGGTGAGTAAATAAACTCGTGTTTCACACCCTCTGCAATCTTTTAAATAAAACAATAAATAAAAATAACAGAAAATTCCAGAGTACAACAGACGTTTTCACAGAGCTTTTGTTTCAAGTGATACATACACAGGACCATACCAGACCACAATGGAAAAAATATGGGCTAAGGTCAAAACATGGGCTTACTATGGGCTAAGGTCAAAAACTGTAAATTCCTAAGTTGGCTAATCCTTATTTTCTGATCATTTTTCCTTCTTATACCCAAGTCGTCTCCATGTTACTTCTATACCAAAGTATTTCCGATGTCACTTTATAGCTACAGGAACGCTAGGCACTGTGGTGCTGAGAGGGATCCAGAATAAACGAGCCAGCCAAAGCCAAAAGCCTCTCCACTCCTACACAACACATAGGGCGAGCTCCGGGAAGTATGTGACCCCTTTTGGAAGACCTTGAGTCTCCACATGTCTGGCCAGGTCCTGGGACTCCCACACCTCTAACCTGAATGAGCCAAGCTTCAAGACTCTTGGGCGGTACCCACACCTGTCCTCCTCACCCGCGCCCGGGCCACACCCTGCCGGCATAGAGGGTGCAGAGCCTCAAGTCCTTCAGAAGCGAGTCGGGGGGCATCTTGGGAGCATCGTGTAACTCCAGTTCCCACACTTCCTGTTTACACCCCTCTTCACCCATCCAAGGCCCCTGGGTCGACCCGTCTGTAGGTGAGCCGAATCGGAGCGCAGGGGGTCCTGGCCACAGGACGAGGGGCTGGCCCGGACGCACAGCTCCGGCAGGCTGCAGCGGCGGGGGACAGGGGTGGGGGGTGGTCAGAGGTGCTTAGTTGCCTTCGGGACCCGGCCGCCACGTGCGCGCTCGGCCAGGCCACCTCCCGCACACTGCCGCTCTTACCCGAAAGTCGTGGGCAGTGTCCTTCACTGGCTGCACGCGGTGCCCCTGGTGCCGGGGGTCGGCCTGGCACGAGCAGCACAGCAGCTCCTTGTCGTCGAGACAGAAGAGGCTGAACTGGCCACGGTGCGGGCGGCAGAGTCGTGGGGAGCGGTGGCCCTCCCAGCGCGCGCCCTCGGCCTCCTCGCGCAGCAGCTTCTCCACCAGGTTGTTGAGGGTGTGGTTGGTGCGCAGGTCGGCGAGGGCCGCTCGGTCCTTGCACACCGGGCAGGTGGGCGCCACCTGCACCTCCCAGCAGCGGGTCACGCACACGCGGCAGAAGTTGTGCCCACAGCGCAGAGTCACGGCGTCGCGGAAGGGGTCGTAGCAGACCGCACAGAGCAGCTCCTCCTTGAAGGAGCGGGAAGGCCCGGGGGACGCCGCGGGACCCAACTCCATACCCGCAGTCGCGGGATCCAAACCTGCAACTTCCGCCCCACCCCTCCCACCCGCCAGGAGGCTCCGGGACCCCGCGGAGAGCGGCGCCCGGCCCCTTCCGTTCTGAGCGCTGAGCGACAGCAGCGCCTTCCAATCGCGAGGAGCGCGCTCTGGAGGCTCCGCCTCAGTTCCGATCGACGCAGGAAACCCCGGAAGAGCGGGGCGGACCCCTGCGCTCTGCGGTCCCCGCCGGCTCCCGCTGGTCCCCGCCGGTCCCCGCTAGTCCTCTCCGCTCCTTGCCGGTCCTCTGCGGTCTGGCCCGGTTTAGGGAAAAGGAAACGCCCCAGTTGTGCAGCAGGGCTTCCCTGTCATCGGAAACCTATTTCCGATTTGAAATACGAAATGAAGCTGAGGCGTCTCTTCCTCAGCCCCTCCCTGGGAGTTTCAGGCCCGCGAGGTCGGAGAAGAGCGAGCCCTCCCGGTCCTGGTTCCGAAGCAGAGGCTGAGTCTCCTCTGTCTCCCGCCCTTGCACTCTTGTTCACTTAGGTTGGCCAGTCTTAATCCTGTGCCCTGGAGTAAAGAGGAACCAGGTGAGAGAAGAGGGTCCGGAGTGAAATGGTGATCGTGTCGCTTGTCCGCGTGAGACGCGAGGACTGAACGGGACCAATCCCGGAAAGCGCTCACTACGCGAGGCGGCTCGCGTTGAAGCCGAGCGAGGATCGCTGCGACCTGAGCGGTGGAAGCCGAGCCGCGGCTGAAGGCCTGCCTGCTGTAGCAAGCCTGGCTCTCCCGGCCTCCCCATCCCTGCCTCAGTTGGATCACTTTGCAGCCTCCGGACGCAGGATTCCTTTCCCCTGACACACGTCCTTTTCCCGGTTTCTGTTGGAAGACCGTTCTCCCTCCATGTGTCATTTTTCTGTATTTGAGCAGAGGCACTGCCTGCCTTTTTTTTTTTTTTTTTTTTAATATCTTCAGGGATGTTTCTGTGGTGAATAGCCTTGGACAACAAATAATGTCTCCCTCCAGGCAAAGATCTGGCCGACTTAGTCTCCGTGATGAGAGATTGGGTTTCCCCGAGCTTCTGAGTCCTCTAATGGAAGGCAGCCTACCGTGGTCCTCGTCACAGAGGCTTCTGGGAATCGGGGCTCAGAAAAGGGGCCCAACTGTTCATTCTCCGGCTATTGTTACCAACCTTAGTAACAAGCTGCCCTTTGTCTCTGATCCAGGACTCTCACCTACCAGCATGCTTCAACCTGCTCCAGGGTAACTTGTTAATTTGCAAAAAGGCCAAAATCTCAGTGCTTTTATAGTTCTTGACAGTTGTCTTCCCAACTTTTCCTCAGAGTAGCCTGTTTCCCATAGTGCCAAGGGGATGAATACCAGCAATTACTGCCTTCTGCAGTGTTTCTTAAGCGCTGTTCCTGGTCCTCCTGCCTCATCTGGGGAGCTTTCTAAAAGCAGACTCCTGGGCCCAGTTTGAGCTGCTTGCCTCTCTGAGAGGACGGCCCAGGTATCTGCATTTCACATGCTGGCCAGGTGATTCCCAGGCACACTGAAGCTTGAGGCCCCCTGTTCTATATCAAATCTGGAGTTAACAGTTACAGATCCAAAAACCAACCTTAGAGGCAGTCTCTGAAAAGGCCACAAGATGGTGCTAATAACCCTACACTCCAGGCACCCTCCTGAAAACCTTGTTTTCTAGTTCTTCCCTTACCTAGTGTTCCCTTACCTGTGTGCCCCACTGCTCTGTCAATCTGTCTGCTGTCTGTTATTTCATTCTGTTCTTATAGGGATTTTCCTGTTTGTTTTGTCGTTGTTTTTCACAGATAAGAAAATAGATCTTATTTTCTTTAAGCAGAATACAAAAGTCAGCATTCAACCAGTAAGGTTCTCCAGGCTTTCTGGAAAGGACTCGGTGTTACGCCAAGCCCCACCACTAGCCAGAGGCATGACCCAGGGCTCTTTTCTGACTTCCTTTTCCTCAACCATAAAAGGAAAGACCCAACTAAAAGCTCCAAGTTCTCAGCAGCCCAGACACTCTGAACTTTTTTTTGCTTTGCATAATTTCAGTGAAGAGAGTGACTAATACTTACCCAGACACCAGAAAAGAGAAATCCGTTGCCAACTTATATATCTTCTTTCAATAGAAAGAACTTTTCCAGAGGACGTTGAAGTTCAGGCTCTCTGTTAGACGTACTAATCTAACACAAAAGTCCGCAGACAATTCTGGCTGTTTCTGATTTGCCCCATCCCAGACCCCAGGCACTCTTGCTGGGCACTGCCACTTTCCAAAACCCTGCTATACCCATGAAGATGTATGTAAGGAATGACAACTATTTTTCAAATGTTATGTTAAAGAAAAAAATTCCTAGGTGCAGAAGATGGGTGAATTTTTTTTCCTTTTCTTTTTAGATCAGCATCCTAGAAAGTGACTTGTGTAAATAAAAGGCAGAGATTAGATTAACTGTATTAGATTTGAAAAGAAAAGCAAGACCCAACTGTATGCTGCCTAAAAGGAGCCCATGTAAATGTAAGCATACAAATAAGTGAAAAGGATAGGAAAAGATTTACCGTGCTAACAGGTGTCAAAGCTGGGTTGGCTCTGCTAATATCTGAAAAGCAGATTTCATATCAAAGACTATTATAGGGATAATATTCTATGGGATGGCCATAGAGTGCAACCATTGCAGAGCTGGCGATTGCAAGAGCAACTTCCAAATAGGCAACCAGGGATGCAAACATGATGGAGCTTATTCAACAGAAATAACTAGGGAAGTCTTCAAGGAAATCACTATAGTCTGGTGCTTGATGTGGGACATAGAGGTGGGCAGAGCCTTCTCTGAAGCCTGAACCACGGGGAAAAAAGAGGGTAGTGGCTCTGATTTGGTTTGAATAATGCAGGGAGATAATAGTGTTAATGTAAGTGGTTAGGGATACACCTAGTAAATGGCCTGCCCCTGGGTCAGATTTGGTTGAAGACTTATTTGGTCCATGTGTTCCCCCCCTCCCGTATCATTTATCATTTATGATGTTCTTTTTTTTTTTTTAAGATTTTATTTATTTATTAAAGAGAGAGAGAGAAAGCATAAGAGGAGAGAGGTCAGCGGGAGAAGGAGACTCCCTGCTGAGCAGAGAGCCCTATGTGGGACTCAATCCTGAGACTCCAGGATCATGACCTGATCTGAAGGAAGTCACTTAATCAACTGAGCCACCCAGGTGCCCCCTATCATTTATGATGTTCTAAACTTAAGCTTTTATTTTGAAAAAAATTTTTTTTTGTTTCAAGTTTTTATTTAAATTCCAGTTAGTCAAGGTATAGTGCAATATTAGTTTCAGGGGTAGAGTTTAGAGATTCATCACTTACATAGAACACCCAGTGCTCATCACAAGTGCCCTCCTTAATGCCCATCACCCATTTAGCCCCCCCCCCCAACTCCTCTCCAGCAACCTTCTGTTCTCTATAGTTAAGAGTCTTGAGGGCGCCTGGGTGGCTCAGTGGGTTGAGCCGCTGCCTTCGGCTCAGGTCATGATCTCAGGGTCCTGGGATCGAGTCCCACATCGGGCTCTCTGCTCAGCAGGGAGCCTGCTTCCTCCTCTCTCTCTGCCTGCCTCTCTGCCTACTTGTGATCTCTGTCTGTCAAATAAATAAATAAAATCTTAAAAAAAAAAAAAAGAGTCTTGAGAATGGATCATCTCATATCATTAAAAGTCTAGAGGCAACAAGATGGGATCGGGAGGGAGACAAACCATAAGAGACTCTTAATCTCACAAAACAAAATGAGGGTTGTGGGGGGGGTAGGGAGAGGGGGGTGAGGTTATGAACATTGGGGAAGGCATGTGCTGTGGTGAGTGCTGTGAAGTATATAAGCCTGGTGATTCACAGACCTGTATCCCTGGGGCTAATAAAACATTATATGTTAATAAAAACATTAAAAAAAAAAAAGTCTAGAGGCAAGAAGGCTATATCCAGCACAAAGACACTGAGACCCCAGATTCTTTCCAATTTGCAAGTCTGCCTATGACTTCCTTTTGGCTGGAAAATTACAGCAATAGTTCTAGGCATCTTACCTCACATCAGCCAAAGTCCATAAATGGAATAGACCCATTTCCCTCTACCGTATCTTATCTTCAGAGCCAGGAAAACTTATCTAAAACCCTCCAGAAGATTTCTCCTCACACCTTATTAGTCAGAACTGGGTCACACTCCCACCTCTAAATTCATCACTGGCAAGGGGAATAAGTCGTCTATGATTGACTTGAACCAGTTGGAATTTACCTGAGTCATGGAAGTAGAGGGATGTTCATTGAGATACGTTTGGGACTTGGCTATTTATTATGAAAGAGAGGGGAATTGCCATTAGGTAGGCAACTATAGGTTTAGGACAGTTGCCAACATTTGCAAATTAGATTTTACATTAAAAGTCAAAATTTCTACCTTTGCCTCTTTTTCATTAAAAAAATTTAATTGTGCTAAAATAAACATAAAATTTACCATCCTGAGCATTTCTCAGAGTACAGTTCATGGTTAAGTTAATGTTAAGTTACAGTTAATGTTAAGTATACTCCCATTGTTGTGCAACCAATACCCAGAACTTTTCCATCTTGCAAAACTGAAACTCTTATTTATTAAACAAATCTTTTTCCCTCCTTCCCCCAGCTCCTGGCAACCACCAGCCTATTTTTGTCTCTATGAATTTGATTGTTCTAGGCACCTCATGTCAGTAGATCATACAATATTTGTCTTTTCATATTGGGTTATTTCACTTAGTATATAATGTCATCAGAGTTTATCCATGTTGTAGCCTGTGTTAGGGTTTCCTTTTTTTTTTTTTTTTTAAAGATTTCATTTATTTTTTTATAGATAGAGGGAGTGAGGATGAGTTGGTGGGGAGGGTAGAGGGAGAAGCAGACTCCCCACCAAGCAGGAAGCCCAATGAAAGCCCAATCCCAGGACCCTGGGACCACGACCTGAGGTGAAGGTAGACACCCAACTAGACAGCCATCCAGGTGCCCTCCTTCCGTCTTTAAAACTGAATAATATTTCATCGTATGGGCAGAACACATTTTTGTTTATCCCCTTACCCATCGATGGACACTTGGATTGCTCCCACCTTTGGCTTTTATGAATAATGCTGCTACAAACACAGGTGAATAAACACCTCTTCGAGACTCTGCTTTTAATTCATTTGGATATATGCCCAGAATTCGAATCTGTGGATAATAATAGTAATTCTACTTAATTGTTTTGAAGAACTGCCATATTTGTTTTACACGTAGCTGCACCATTTTACATACCTACCAATAATGCAGACAGGATCCAATTTTTTCACATCCTGGCCTCCATTTGTTCTTTTCTCTTGTCTTCTCTTTTCTTTTCTCATTGTAGGCAGCCTACTGGGCAGAACGTGATATCTCCTTGTGGTTTTCATTTGCGTGTTCCTAATCCTTAGAGGTGTTGTGAATATCTTTCTATATACTTGTTGGCTATTTGGATATCATCTTTGGAGAAATGTTGATTCAAGTCCTTTGCTGATTTTTAAATTAGGTAATTTTGTTGTTGTTGACCTGTAGGAGTTCTTTTTATCTCCTGGGTATTAACCCCTTATCAGATATATAACTTTCAAATATTTCCTCCCCTTCTGTAGTTTGCCTTTTCACTTTGTCAATTTCAATGCATAGAAATTATTTACTTTGATGTTATCCAATTGATCAGTTGCTACTTTTGTTGCCTTTTGATGACATATCCAAGATACCATGGCCAAATCCAATGTCATGAAACTTTTTCCCTAAGGTTTTATAGTTTTAGGTCTTATGGGTAGGTCTTCAATCCATTTTAAATTAATTTTTTAAAAGATTTATTTGAGGGAGAGCGTAAACAGGGAGGGGAGGGGCAGAGGAAGAGGGGTGGGGGAAGCACCCTCTGAGCGGGGAGCCAGATGCTCCCAGGACCCTGGGATCATGACCTGAGCTGAAACCAAGAGTTGGACACTGAACTGATTGAGTCGCCGAGGAGCCCCTCCATTTTGAATGAGTTTTTACATATGGTGTAAGGGTGGGGTCCAATTTTACTCTTTTGTGTGTGGATATCCAGTTTTCCTGACATCATTTGTTGAAGAGACTGTCCTTTCTTACATTGAATAGCCTTGGCACCCTTGTTGAAGATCATTCGACCACATACACAAGAGTTTATTTGGGAGCTCTCTGTTCTTTTCCATTGGTCTATATGTCTTTCTGTCAGTACCACATTTTTTTCCATTACTGTAGCTTTGTAATAAGTTTTGAAATCTAGAAGTGTGAGACCTCCAACTCTGTTCTCTGTAAAGATTATTTGACCATCAGGGTCCCTTAAGATTCCATATGAATTTTAGGATGGACTTTCTTATTGCATTAAATATCATTGGGATTTTTATAGAAATTGCACTAAACCTGTAGACAATTCTGGATAGTATTGACATCTTAACAACAAAGCTGAGTTCCAATCCATGAACACAGGCCATCTTTCCATTTACTTGCATTCTGTGATTCCTCCAGCCATGTTTTATAGTATTCAGCGGCCCAGGTCTTTTGCCTCCATCATTAAGTTCATTCCCAAGTATTTTATTCTTCTGGATACTATTGCAAATAGAGTTATTTTCTTAATTTCCTTTTTGGATAGTTCAGTGTCTGTGTTTGCTTTTAGAAAAAGAAAGCTCTTGCTGCATTGCTATAGGAAGCTTCCTCTTCCACACAGCAGTAGATTTTGAGCTGAATAGCAGGTGCTTCCTGTAGAAGGGACATTTGTTCTCCAGTTTGTCCCAGACACCATCCAGCTAGCTTCCCTCACCTCCCCTGCCTTGCCTCCGTGGACCTCCAGGCTTTCAGCCCTTTGCTTGGATGTGCCCAGTAAGGGTTATACACTGCTGCTCTTACTGTGAAGGAGGTAGGGTGGTAAGATACTCCAAGACAGACAGGCAACTTGGTACTTGACAAAATGAAATCTAAGTGGATTTTCCATGTTCCTGATATTTCTCTCTAAGCTCCAAATTATTTTATTCCAAATATTTTGAATAGACTTTAATATGTATATATATATACACATATATATGTGTATGTGTGTGTATATATATATATTTTTTTCTGTATTTTAAGAGGGGGGAAAATCCCAATTCTGTATTAAAATACAGAATGCAGAACATAATGTGAACTTTCCTTCCTGACTTAGACAATAATTACTGTGCTGCGCTGGATCATAAAGTGCCCTCGAGTTCGTGCACTATGTAAGGTTGTCTGTCTCGGCCCTGTAAGTGGCCACAGATGACTATGTTTTAAAGGTTCTTCCATTTGCTAGGAACTTGGTGTTTCTTTCTTTTTTTAGAGGTGCTTCTTGCTGCTAACAACCATTCTGCCTATAGCAGCCTGCTTGCAATGCCTCTTGATACTTCTAGTGTGGGCTAGGCACAGAGAGCCAGCCACATTTGTTAGAATTGCAGATGTTAGTAATGGCAAGACAAGGTTCATAGGGCCTTGTCATTGCTTCAGAGCTTATCCATAGGGTGTGGGGACCTGGCGAGCTCACTCACATGGTGGGTGAGGGATGGAGAGCCAAGAAGGCCAAAGTCACAGGAGTCATGGCGCTGACTCAGAGTTGGCCGGGCAGCAGGTGGGCTCCATTTCCACACAGGCACTCTGCGTGGGCACCCTGCCACCCACTGCCTTGCAGCCATCTTGGGGAGCCACCCAAGGCCAGACAGCGGTGCCCAGAACTGTGGAAGTTGCCAGGCCTCTGTGGCACTGAGACTCTGCCTATTGTTTTTAAAAGGGAAGTGAAAACATTCTACTGACTTCTCCATCTGCCCTCCCTCTTGAGTTCCCAAATTAATTTCTCAATGGATTTAATATGGTTTTATTTTTCCCAAAGAGATTCACTTGGGATTATGTCCAGGAATCCATTTTTTTTCTCCATGGAAAGATTTTATTTATTTTAACTTTTTCACATTTTCAAACACAAAATGAAAGAGAGCAGTTTAATTAACCCCCACCTACCCATCATTCAGCTTACATCAATAATCAAATTTTCTTTTTTTATCACCTTTCCCCTCCAATTTGGGGGGTTGGGTATGGTGGAGTATTTTAGGTAAATAATATAAAATAAATACATTAGGTAAATCCTCCCCCACCTTTTTTGAAGTAGGCTCCACACCCAGTGTGGAGCCCAACACAGAGCTCAATCTCATGACCTTGAAATCATGGCCTGAACTGAAATCAAGAGTTGTACACTCAACTGACTGAGCCACCCAGGTGTCCCAGTGATGGAATATTTTAAACTAACCATTATTTTTATTTCAGGAACATATTTTTAAAAGTTGCAACAGGATAAAATACCTTCCATTTATTGCCAGCTATGAGCCATGGTGCTGGCAGGGAAATTTACATGTATTATTTCTAGTCCTTCTGACAACCCAATGGTAAGTTATTCCCATTTTACAGATGAGGAAATTGAGGTTCTGCCTTAATTTATAGACAAAAGAACATAGACTGACTGATAGTATATTAGTTAGGATACACTTGAAGCTATGATGACAGAGAAGCCCCAAGTGTAGCAACCTAAAAAATTTAAGTAAATTTCTCATGTAAATGTTCAAGTTGGCCCAGGCCATATCTAGGGCTAGCATTGTGGCTTGATGGCACTAGGGATCCAGACTTCATTTCTCAACACCATAGACCAGGATGGCGGCTCCAGTTTCCATCATTCGGTGCAAGTGGAAAAGGAAATGTTGGAGGCTTGCCCATTGCCTTGACGGGCATGATCCTAAAGCTCACTCACCAAACATTGCCCAGAACTTAGTCACTGGCCATACCTGCAAAGGAGACTGGGATGTGCAGTCTTTATTTGGGGCAGCCTAGGACCAACTAAAAATCAGGGATTCTATTATAAGGGAAGAAAGGACAACCAGCTGTGCCTTCCTGAATGGAATAGAGCCCTTTTGAAGTCAAGGACATAGTTTTGAAGTTTGGGGGTTCTTTTGTTGTTTTGGGGGGGTTGGCTTCAACTGTGGTCCATTTAGCAAACCCAGTGGTAACTGGTTTATTTAGAGGTAGATGTCCTTTGGTGATGAAGGATTTCAGTTATTTAATCCTTGTGCCCATGACTTTTTTCTTTGTTCATTTCATTTTTTTTTCTTTTGCTCAGAACACTTATAACTATATTATTCTTTTAAAATGAAATGTATTCTTATTTTTCTTATTTTTTAAGTAGGTTCCATGCCCAGCACAGAGCCCAATGTGGGGCTTGAACTCACAACCATGAGATCATGACCTGAGCTGAGATCAAGAGTCAGATGCTTAGCCAACTGAGCCATGCAGGTGCCCAAAAGTGGAATATATTCTAATAACAATATGTGATTTCATTCCATTATCCCATAATAGATTCCAAAGATGTATCATTATGTAACAATAATGGGTTTATATTCAGCCCTGCTCTTTCCCACCTGGGTGGCTGTGGACAAATTATTTATCTTTTCCAAGCCTCCTAGCACAATAATAAGAATATTATTATTTACTTCAATAAATTGTTGTGAAGACCCATTAAGTGATAGGTGAAAATTCCGTTCATAAGTGAACACCTGATAGATTGTATCTGTATAACAGATAATCTATATAATCTCTCCCCACTAAACCCACCCTATTCCTTCCTCACTCCCTCCCTTTCTTTCTTTCTTTCTTTCTTTCTTCTTTCTTTTTAAGTAGGCTCCACAGCCAAAGTGGGGCTTGACTTCATGATCCTGAGATCAAGAGTCGTGTGTCCTACCAACCGAGCCATCCAGGTATCCCTAATTCCTATTATTTCTAAAACTAAAATCATAGCATGTTATATAGCACAATACCATAATAATTGCTATAGTGTGAATATTTTCATACCTACAATTAATTGGGTCATCACGATACCCTGTGAAATAGGTAGGGAAGGTAGTACTTATTCCTCTACTCTCCTAGATTAGGAAATGCAAACTCAGAGAGATGGATTTGCTTGCCCAAGGTCACGTCTTCCTTCTTGAATGGTTCCTTCCCATGTGCATCTAAACCCACTCCACTGGCTACCATCTTAAACAAAGCTTAGAACACACAATGAGCCATCAACAGATTTTTTAAAGACCATTCACATAGAATCATAGGATCCTGGAAGCATTTCTGATAGGATTTTTAACATAACAGGCTGACATGTGTCACCTGAATTTTTCATGACCCATACTGGACAGAACATAGGGAGACCTACAGGCAGAGAGTATCCATCGCAAGCAGTTTTCCCAGGTCTTGAGAGAGACCTATTATCCTATGATGCTAGGTGCTAGGTTTCAGAGCTTTAAAGAAACATCTCTGAAGGATTCAACATCCTTGAAAATTTTGGAAAATCTGGAAACCTTGCTCCAATTAGGGCCTGGTGATATTGTAGTTTATGGATTTGGCCACAGGGAGGCAGCATACACAAACTCACCTTTCCTTAAACCTGTTGGATTCATTTTGCTCCTTAGTTTCCACTGCCTCTAGCCCAACACAGACCCTCAACAGCTAATGTAAGTATCTAACCTTCAACTGCTCAACATTCATCTCCTCATTTCCGTGCACAAGAACACAGAAGGGGCCCCCATTTTCAGAAGCCCTCTGATGATATCCTTGTGGGGCTGTCAGTTGGTCTGTTAGTCTTCCTCCATACCTAGCCTGTGAATTCCAGTTTACCTGTCGCTCTTGCCTGATCACCCCAAGCCCTACCCACAGTCCCCCTGACACCTGACTGCTCTGCAGGTTGCCAACATTACCTGGTGCTGGGGACATCATGAACAGATGAATGGGGTAAACCAGGGGGAGCTCCTGCGGGTGTGATTATGAGTGCCCACCCAGTGGGTTGTCAGCTGCCTTGGTAGGACAGGTGGGCCCCAGGCTCAGAGATTCTGACTGTCAGTAGACCCGCAGTGCCATCCAGGTATCTGTGTTTTAAAAGCTACAGGTCATCAGTCCCCTGGTCACAATTTGAGAAACATAAAATTTCTGGCTTTGTGGACAAATTAAGGAATCTTAAGTCTTGGTTTTCTTTTCAGAAAATGGGGGAAATTAAATGAAATGCTGTCAGTTGAATGCGTTCTTAGCAATAGTGGTTGGCATTTAGGCATACTCACCAAATGCTGTATTTCCTGTTGTTCTCCATGGAGTTTGGGGTTAGTGGGTGCAGTGGTACTGGGGGTGGGTGGCATCATGTATGCTGGGTGGTCATGTATGGCAGCACAACTCCAGGGGGCGCCACCCTCACAGACCAGCATGTTCTAGAACCGTGGGAGGTCCCAACCCTTCACAGGACCCAGAATGAAGAAATCTGGGCCAGGGGCTCTAGAGAGGAACTTTGAGGATGTGCAGGGACATTGAGAACATACCAGCTTTCTGACGTTATGCTAAGTCCTGTTCATCTCCTCCTACTTAGGGGGAAAGTCTGGAATCTTTCCAGCAAAAGGGGGAAAAGGGTTTCTAGGTTCCCTTGAGTCACTGCCTTGAATTTCAGGCCCTGCTCACCTGAGTAAAGAGGTGAACCAGCCTCTTTGGTCAGCAAAGTGAGCTGACATGGAGATGAGGCTGGTAAAGGCTGCTGGGCTTTGATGACAATTTTGTGTCACCCTCTGGGCCCGCCCTATCATAGCACAAGCACCTGGATCGGTTCTACCAGAGCCCCTGGTGATATTCACCTGATCTCTAGTGTCCCATCAAGGGCTTGGGGCTACTTTAGGACAGAAAGAGACCTGGAGGGTCTGAGATGCTGAGATTCTGGGAGCCAGATAACTGGCTCCCACTCTGAGCCCTACCTTGAGGCTAGAGAGGAAATACCGACCTCTAAGCCTAGCCTCCAGAAGTCTGCAATCGGAGTGGGAGGAGGAGGGAGGGGTAGGAGGAGTTGGGCGAGGTCAGCCGCTCCCAGGGACGACCAGGGCAGGAGACCCCGTTGGGGCTCGGGATATGGGTCCGCAGGTGGGCACGTGCCGCTCAGGGAATTGGTGGCGGCGTCTATTTCAGGGTTTATGGTAAGAGGCTGGAGCGGGCACACACTCAGCGCCACAGACAACACACCCCACCCTTTAAGGAAGTGAGGAGGAGAGCAGCAGGGGTGTGGTTAACTAGGAGGAGGAGAGGGGAAAACACCAACCTGTCAGCCCTGTTACTCAGCAGAGGCCTCGGGAGCGGCCGCGCACCCCTTACCTGCCGCAGCCCCCCGGACCCACCTGTACCTGCCGGCCGCGCAGCCCGCGCCTCACCTGGCTGAGCCAAGGAGCCGTCGGAGTCGGCGCTTCTCTCCGAGTGAGTCCCCTCCCGCCATCCGGGCGGAGCGCCCAGCCACAAGTTGGAGGCAGGCCGGGGTGGTAGGGGTGGGAAAGGGGTGATTCCGAGACTGCCGGTACCTGGACAGGAGCGGGGGTTCCTGGAAAAGGGACTCCGGTGTCGGAGCCGCCGGGGCGCTGCACGCCTGGCTGGCTCGCCTTCCCCCCGGGGCAGAGCAGAGTCTATTTTGGGAGTTAATTTGAGACTGAGGGGTGTTTCTCCCTCTTTGTCCTCCGAACGTATTCTGGGAGGGGAGGCTGGGGGATGATGAGAACGCACAAAATCGCCACCTGCTTCCAAAGGTCGGATCAGAGAGCGACAGACCAGGGCTTTCAGAATGCAACTTCGGGCGCTGCCTCGGAGCCGCTCCCTGCCCTCCCCCCCTTCCCCTCTCCCCGTGCCCTTCAGCACCCCCACCCTGGTCATGTTCCCAGCACACCCCACTGCTCTGGCAAGGACTGCCTGCACCCCAGAGGGCATTTTCTAAATCAAGCCCGACTGAAAGCAAGCAGGGCTCTGCGAGGGCCATAGAGGCAGACCTCCAGGGTGTGTGTGTGTGTGTGTGTGTGTGTGTGTGTGTCTTTGTGTGTCTGTCTGGGGGTTAAAGTTAACACTGGCTGCTCACTGGTTCTTTGTGAAACTACCTTCTCAGTTGCAGGAAAGGGTTAAGTTCTGTGCTGCCTTCTCTTGCTGTCAGGCTGTGCGTGGGCAAAGCCTTGGGTGGGTGAACAGGGAACATATGGGTGATGTTCTGAGCCCACCGAGCCCCACCACCTGCCCTAACCCTCAGCCATCTGATACTGGCATCTCCCTACACCCCAAACTTGGGGCTCAGTCCAATTAGGTTCCCTTGAAGGGGCCAGGGGGGAGAAGGGGAGCAGAGTTTGTCCCCAGAGGGGGTATGTGCCAGGAGGATTTGGAAGCCAAGGAGAAGTTTCCGCTGACCTGTAGCGCAACTTGAGCCCCCAGGGACAGCTGATATGTCATGACCTGGTAAGGGGCACAAGGAGACCTCTCCATGTCTTGACTGCTCTCTCCTCACCAGAGTCCAGGCCAGGACATGCCTTTGAGGACCTGAGCCCCAGCCTCTCACAACTCAGAGAGGGAGAGGAGGCAGAGATGAAAAAGTGAGTAAGGATGGGAGGAAGGAAGTAGTCACATTCAAGAGATGCGGCTCTGGATAGTCTCCATCCATCCATTCATTCATTCAATAAGCATCTGCTGCTTCCTACCTGAGGCTATGTGCTGGTTCTTCATGTGGGGACACAAGGATGTTTGTGCCCCACCCCTGCTCTCTGGAGCCGGATGGTGGACATCTGATGCTGAGGGCTGCAGTGGGAAGGGGCAGGGATCAGGGTGTCAGGTAAGACTTCCTGGCAGAAATGACTCCAACAGGAGACCCAGAGGATCAATAGAAAGTGGCCAGAGAGTGGGAGAGAGGGACAGAGGCAGGCACAAAACACAGCAAGTGCCGAGACCTGGGGCCAGAAGCAGCATGACACATTGAGGAAACTGAAAGTAGCGCAGCATGGTTGGAGCATGGAGAGTGCAGGGGCGAGGTGAAGCTGGGGAGGTAAGTAGAGACAGCTCCAGAAGGGCCTGCTTAGGCTGCCATGGCAACTCCCGTTGGAGCAACACTTGGGACCCAGAGCCAGGCAGGAGACTTCCCAGCATGCCTCTGAGTCTAGGGTGGGGTTGCCAGATTTAGCGAATAAAAACACAGGACACTCCGATTTGAATTTCAGATAAGCCATGACTATTTTTCAAGTATAAGTATAGCCCTGCAGTATTTGGGACATACTTATACTAAGACATTATGTATTGTTTATGTGAAATTCAAATTTAACACATATCCGGTATTTTATCTGGCAACACTCTTCTAGAAGGAAAGGGAAGATGCTCCTGGGCTGGGAAATGAAAGATGGACCATGCTCCTGTGCCAGGAGAACAGTCTTCAGGGCATATTTATCTTGTCACCAATTCTCCTAGATGCCAGCTTGGGACTCCTTCACTGACTGACCATGTTATTTCTTTAAAAAAAAAAAAAATTTCCTTGGTTTTCATGTTTATCTACAAGCTGAAGATTGTGATACCTCAGAAAGAGATTGGGCTTTGGAGGCTAATGGACCCGGATTCAAACCCCGCTTGGCCCCTTTCCCACTGTTAGGCTCCTGGAAGCCCCCGAATCTCTTTTCTGAACGAGTACAGGAATAACATGTTGTTGGAAGGATCTATGATAATGCACATAGATTCTCTAGTGAGTGCTCAAGAAAAGTGGCAGATATTAATTTTTATGACCCCTTTGCCAGGGTGACCAAAGTAGCATCCACAAAGTGCTTGGGCTCATTGATTTCTGTTTATAGTTAGTGAGGACTCAGAGGTTCCCCAGGGAAATAATGTGGTAGGTGTCCCGCTTCTAGCAAGAGAGTGTGCCAGCTCCTGAGCAAAGAAGGGAGAGCCTGAATTGTTTTTCTCAGATCTACCCTTCCTTTTGCAGATCACCTGCTTCCAGGGGAGGAGATCCCTAGCTCTCCTCTTGGAGGAGAATGGGTGGGAAAGAGGTGGTGGCTCAGGGCAGAATTAACGGAAGGAAAATGTGAATGAATTACAAGAGAGAACCCACATAAAACAGCTAGCACGGTATCTGGCATAAACAAGTGCACTGCAAAATTTGGACTGCCGTCATTCCTGTTTTTACAAGTACCTTAGACTCTTAAAAAGACATAGACACGTAGACACGTAGACACACAGACTCATTGCAGGGAGAGATGAAGTAGGGGTGCATTGGGAACCGTGTTTTGACTTTAATGAGAGCATTGGTGAGAGCAGTTTAGGGACCTCCTAAAAGGGAACTGGAGGGAGTTAAAAATTAGTTAAGAGAAAGAGGAAATGGAAATTGTGTTCCCTTGTATGGACCGTGGAGTTAAAAATGGTCCCTTTCCATGGCTGAATCTCCTCCTCCCCAGTGGTGAGTGTTTTGTTCCCAGCTCTTTAGACCAGCATTTGCCAAACAGTGTTCAGAGAAACTCTATGCCATGAGAGAGTTATGGGTGTTCCCTTGGAGAAATGTTCAGATGAGCTGGCTCTCGGAGAGTTGTCATGTGTCTTTGTACAGTCAAGGTCCTGCAGAAAAAACTTCTGTATCCCTGGGTCCTCTAGCATTCTGTGAATTTGACCCTAGAACCCTGGAAGGGTGGGGGGGGGGGCTATTGGGGAACCTATTATTGTCTCAAAGGAAATAGCATTTCCTATCTAGTGACTGTTGATGTGGGCACAGTTCTGGGACCAAGCAGGTCTTTCAGAGGACATTGTTCATTCCCTAACTCTAACCAGGAGAGATCTAATTGATCCTAGACTCAGCAGTGTCCAACTTACAGAGGATCTCTGCGGACTGAGTGCTGGTGCACAGCTCTCCCAGCATCACATCTCCCCCATGGACACAAACCCCTACCCGTGTCAGCCAAAACCTTCCCGTAGCAGCTTACGCCCATTTCTCATAGGTCAGAAAAGCCTGGGAAGAGGATGTCTCTCAGCAAGTGGCCATCCGTGGTGATAGCCATTGCTCCATATGTCCTCAGTACTGCTAAGGCAAGCACACCGATGGTGAGGGAAGGAAAGGGAGAGAGCATGCTCTAGGGTAGATCTTGAGTGGTAGGTCTCTGTCAGCCCCTAGCTCTCCCCCTGCCCAGGAGTCATGGGCTCTGGACCACATGGCCCTGGCCTCCTGGATGAATGGAGCTCTGAGGTGGTCACACACCAGTGGCTGGAGATACCCAAGGGCTGTCATATGGTAATTATGTACATATGATAATTAAGAGAAGTTCTTGCTGGCTTGGTGACTGAGGGTTTCTTTTAGACTCTGCATGGGTTCTAGGATAAAGGGGGAAGAGCAGGGAAGGGGGCAGTGGCCTAAAAGGTGAACAGGGCTAGTAGGCTGGTGGTCAAGTACAAAAGCTTGGAGTCAGTCAGCCAGAGTTCCAACTCCAGCTCTCAGACTTACTGCTTGATGTGAGGCAAGTCCCTTGGCCTGGTCGTCCTCATCCGGAAGGCAAAGGTGACAGAAGAGGCAGACAGTCAGGGGCCCATAACAGGCCTGTACCCTACCCACATGGCCTGTTTCACTGTTTTAACGTCCCAGATGGTCTTATGCACCAGCTTCCTAATATCCTTGACTGTGCCCCCAAATTTGGTCCTTCAACAACAGGCACTTGGTCGGCATTGAATAAGTGTGGCTCTCCTTATCGTTGTATTTTTATGCTTAGAATTAATCTGAGTGGGTGGGAAGGAAGCCCCTGAGGAAAAAGGCCATCCTGTGAGGAGTAGCCGTCCTAGCTTCTGTCTCACTGACAGGCATCAGGTCTCCAGCAGTATTTGCTTCTTGCCCCGCACCGCACCCACGTCTACTGGATTTGATGAACAGCCAGCCCTAATGAGCTCTTTGGCCAAAGAGACTTTCTGCGACTGCCCATCCCTGGAGTCTGAATGATCACTTAAGGGGACAGTTTTCACGAGCTGGTGGCTTTGCTCTCTGGGGTTCTCGGCACCCTAAACAAAGCTCTGAGCTGTGCGAGGGGGTGGCGATAGGGGAGGGGACCACTTTTTGAGTCACTGTGCTATTTCCCAAGGGATAATTATTACTCACGATGACAGTTTGATTAAGAGAGCAGGCTGGAGGCTGCAAATTCCAATGTCCTTTTTACCTAGACAGGATGGCAGGTGGGTGGGAATGTAGGATTTGTTTTCCAGGTAGACTATGGGTGGGCGGCAGGAAAGGACTGTCCTCTGCTTCCCAAGACCTTCTCACCCAGCCCTTCCCTTTGCCCAGCGCTAAGGGAACTGCTGCTTTCATAAGGCAGCTGGGCAACATGATTAAAGCTAAGATAAACCACTCCAACATCCATGGAAGGCTGATCCTTCCCCACTTTCCTCTCTCGGCATCAAGTTCACCAACATTTTCCTCCTCTGAAGTGCCCTTCTTGCCTTTTCTTTCTCAAAATCCATTGCAAAGAATCTGGCCACATGGCTCACTAGCTGGGGGGTTCACAGGAACACACCATACCCATTGTTTAGAACTTGGCACTGGGTTTAATTGTTGTCTCCCTTTTGGTTAGGTTGATTCTCTCAACAACTTTGAGGGCATAGGACCGACCCCTCCCTGTGCCCCTTCTTTCTCTGAGGGTCTGCCCACCACCTGGCTCACTCAGACTCCCCCAGCTGCTGCATCCTTACTGGGACACCCAAGGGTCCAGGCACCTCCTCGAAGTCCTTCTGGGAGTTCTGCTCTGAGTTTGGGCTTTGCTCCTGGGGGACGTCAAGGGGCAGGAATCCATTTCCCACCTATAAGAAAACAGCCCCTCCTCTGGTCCTGGCCCCCAACACATCATGTCTTTACCTGGTTTCTAAATCATGTAGTTGACCCCGCCCCCTACTTCCTCCCCAGCCTCAAGCAGTCCCACCGCAAATGCACCTGGAGAACGGAGATGCGTTCTCCAGGTGCATTTGCAGTGGGACCCTAGCTTCTCTCTCTTATGCAGGTTTCTACTCTTCCCACCCCTGGCTCCTGCTCCAGGCAGGTTCCCGGAGATCTGACACTCAGAAGGCGCCCTTACTAGCAGCCGGTCACCTTCCCTCCACTATTTACAGGAACATGGGGCACTGATGTACAGTGATGCCCCTCTAGGCAGTCCTGAGGGGCTGTCCCAGGCTTGGGTTCTGAAGCCCCCAGTGCAGGCACATTGGGAGCCTGGGTTAGTGGAAACGCGATCAGGAATCAGAAGACATGGCCCCAGTATCGATGCGGCCACTCGCTAGCGGTGTGATTTAGACAGGTTGCTCGACTCTTCCAGACCTCTTTTTTTCTCACTCGAAAATGAAGAAAAAGGACAGCATCCCTGATGAGGTCCTTGAGAGAAATCCTGGACATATGTGAAAATGTCTGGAAAGCACCCCACGCACCATTCCTGGAGATGAGGAGTGGCGGGTTAAAGAGATGCGGGTTTGAGCCTTGACTCGGTCACTTTCTATCTGGGTGACGTTGCCCCCCAGAGCCCTAGTTTTCTCATTTGTAACTCGTTCTGGAGATTTGTGTGTGCTTTCTCCCCTCTTCACCTCCTTCACTCTTGGGGTCAGTCTTCCTTGACGTGAGAAGGACTTTATCTGTTCTCAGTAAGTCCACAGCTGGTTGGGGAGGTAATAAGTAAACATATTGAACTGTAAGATGAGATGGGGACTTGCAGTGCCATAAAAGACACACCCGTCAAGTGTGATGATGTCAGAGGATTGGAGAGGGTATTTCTGTCTGGGGAGTCTGGGGATGCTTCCTGGAGGAAGTGGCATTTGGAAAAGGTCTGAAAGGATGGGTAGGGATGACCGTGGAAACCTGGGATGGTGCTTGTGGTCACAGAAGAGTGTAAATAAAAGCAGGGAGGTGGGAAGGGCTCCTTCGAATGAATCATTTTGGGTGGAGCTGAGGGTGTCCAAGGACCATAAAGATAAAGGGAAGAAAGTGGGATAAGGCTTGACTTGGCCGCTGAAGAGTTTGGACTTTATTCTGAAGGCTGCAGAGAGATGGGGAGAATGAAGGGGTGGGGGCGCTGATCAAATTTGGGCAGCAGCAAGTAAAGTGGATCCGAGAAAAGAGGGCTTGACATTTCAGGAGGAGCAGGAAAGACATGTTACAACGGCTCATGTCTTGAGAGTTTGGATACATTATGTAATTCAGGATGATTTGGGGGTCCTAGAGATATCTGCTAGTTCACAGGAGGCTTCTCCATTCTGAGTGGAGATTGGTCTTTAGCTGAATTGAAAAGATGTAGGGTTGTGGTGCAGTCAGGTAAGCGTCCAGCTCTTGGTTTCGGCTCAGGTGGTGATCTCCCGGTCGTGAGATCAAGCCCGGTGTCGGGCTCCTTGCTGAACATGGAGTCTGCTTGAGATTCTCTCAACCTCTGCCCCTTATGCTCGTGCTCTCTCTCTCTCTCCCTCTGAAATAAGGAAATAAATCTACAAAAAAAAAAAGTAGATGTAGGGTTTATGGGAATCTCTATAATTTGCCATTCTCCTTAATCCTTTCCTTTCTCCGGGTCATTGATTCAGAGATAAGCTGACCCCCCCACCCCCACCCGCAGCCTTATCTTTGCTAGGTATGCACTAAATGTTAGCCTGTCTCCAGGCCTAATGACACGCTCTACACGGCAGCCCCCTGCAGAATCGGGGCAGCATGCCCTTAGATCTGCTGTCCCCTCCGCCCTCATCACTTCCCAGGACCTGGTCTCTGCCTCCAGCCAGAACCGCCTCCCTTCAGCCCCCCACTTCCAAGAGTCTGTCAGACATTTCCACTCGAGTAATTCACCTTAAGTGCTACATGTGGAAAACCAAATTCATCAGTTTCTCACACCAAACCATCTCTTCCTGCAGGCAACCCTTTCGTTCACGCAGTTGTCATTCTCCTAGACACCCGGGCCAGAAACCCTGATGTTCTCTTCCCTTTCTCCTCTTCTCTGCTTTTCTCTGCTCATATCTTACTTATCACTAGTCCTACAGACTCCTTCTTCATGCCTCTCATTCCTCTCTTCCCTTCTCCCGAGGGTTCACTCAAGCCCAGGTGAAGCTAATCAGCTTCTCTAATATTATAATATTATATATCTCATTAATAGCATATATATTACTATATAATATCTCTAATATTATAATATTATAATAATCAGCCCTCTAATATTACCTAGAAGCCTCCAGATACCCTCCTGATGCCCTCTAAGATTACCTAGAAGCCTCTCCCCTTCCTCCAGTTCCTTTGGAAGCTCCCATGCCTCTAGACAAACCCCAGTCCCTTCAATTTTGATGCCATCTATAATCTGACCTCTGTCTACCCTTCTCAATCAACCCCCGTGTACTTTCCAAGTAAGCCCTTCACCCTCGCTAGCATGATTTGCTCACTGGGCCCCATCAAACCTTTGCTCAGTTCCTGTGTTCCTGCCCGTGGTCCTGTCCACCTTCCCCAGCCCAAGTCCTCCCAGAAGCTCCATGCTCAACCCAGCCCTCGGGAAACCTGTTGCTCCCCCACCACCCCCTTCGCTGTCTCAGTGCTTCTTTGCACTCCCTGATCCTCTAGAATTTATCAACTCATCCCAGCGTGAAATGCTGGGCCAGGGAGGTGCTTTGCCTTTTGTTCTTCTTAACTACCTCAGATGCCCATGATAGGAGATTCCATTTCCCTCCTTCCCTGCACACCCATGCCAGGCTCTCTGGGCCAGGGGGGGTCTGCCTTATTCCCTGTGCTGGCATCACGATAGTCAGTTTTAGCAGCAGACACCGCATTCTTCCCAGGGGTCAGGATGCGCTCCTAGCCTCTTCTGAATGTGGAGGTTTCCTAGAGCCTAGGGAGAGGAAGCCCGGGGATTTAGATCAGGAGCTCAGTAATCTCTTTGTAAGTGGCTCCCATGTCTCTCTAATCCGTGGATCCTTGCCTTTCCTTTCTCCCTTATCCTCCTGTGTATTGAGCTCCTGTAGGCCAGACTGAACGACAGGAGAAGACAAGGTGTGGGGGAAAAGGCAGGGAGCCTTGGTCAAGGGAAAAATTGTTGTGGGAATATGGAAGAGAGATTTGCAAGGCAGAGGTTGGCAATTTTTAGCAACCCGTGACTTCGACCTCGCTGTGCACAGGCATAGGGCTTGCCATGGTAACTGCTCTCAGAGCTTTCTGAATCCTGCAGTTGGAAAACACTTAGTACACACCGGCTCCTTTATCTCCAGAGAGTGACCCTCCCTCCATTGGTCTGGATGTACCTCTGAGCCCTCTGCTCTTTCTCTACCTGACTCTCTGTGTAGAAAACCCCTCCCAGCCTGTGTTCCCTCCCTGGAAGAGTCATGAGGGACGACAGAGGGAGCCTTGCCCTGGGACGGGGAGACCTGGGTCTGGTCCCTGTCTGCCTGGTCACTGTCTAGCCACATGATCCTGGGTGAGTCACCTGGGCCAACCTGACGAGTTTTAGGCTTCTCATTTCCTCATACAATAAGGAGATTTGGGGACTTATTATCTGCTGAAGAGCTTTCTTCAGAATGGATCTCAGGCAGAAGCCCCGTGTTAAACTGGGTAAAAGTAGACCCTCTGGGGTCAAAGTGGGGAGGCAGGTGCCTGTTGCCTCCTCAACCCTCTTGCACAGCGGTCCTGGGGCCCTCCCTGCATTTCTTGGAGCTCGGATCATCTTGGATCCTTTCCAGGCCTCCAGTTTTTGAGGTCCTGATTTTTATGTGTTTTGGCGTCCAGAGAATGGGTACAGATTCAAGTAGATTCTATACAGAATAATCTCAAAGTAAGGAATCCAGCCTGGAGCGTCGCATGTGTGTGCGCGGGGTGGCATGGTACTGTATGCGTGAACAGCCTGAGACAAGGTGCAGAATTGTCCCCTCTGAGCAAATGCACATGATTATGGGGAAAAAGTACAGAATTTTCATCTAGGTCTCAGGAACTGATGGCACCCCAAAATATTAGGAATGACCCACAAGTTTTTATAATGAGTTTTACAAACTTTTCATAGAAATTACATCAACATTGAGCTCCATTTTAATTCGAATGAACGAGGCCAGAAGCTCTGTTGAGGTCAGAACCATGTCAGCACTGAGAGTCAGGGCTCTCTCCCGAGGACGAGGACGAGGACGAAGCTGGTGCCTGACACACAGTCGGCATTTGATATGCGCAATGTGTGCCTGAAACTGACCATATGTGTGCGTCCCACCAAGGAAGGTTGTTTAAAAAAAAAAAAAAGGTGATGGGAATATGTGAATGTTTTAGGGTAATATTTAATATAGTATGTTAGTGACATGTTTCAAATGACATACTGTATAAAATAACACATTAAATTAAAATAATGGTTTTTTTCCCCCAACTCCCCCCTCCCCCGTCCCTGTTACAAAACATTCAATGCTTCACTCCCATCTTTGACATCAGTGTCCTTTTGCCACTGGAACCCTACCCACATTCTAGCCTTTATCATTGTCCCTACAGTCTAAAGAGAGGTGGTTAGTTCTTCTTAATATTTATTTTTGAATAGTACCTTTCTTGAGACCTAATTCACGTACCATAAAATTCATCCTTTTAAAATGTACATTTAATGACCTTAGTATATTCACAACTTGTACAACAGACACCCCTATCTAATTGCAAAACATTTTTTTTTAAAGATTGAATTTATTTATTTGAGAGAGAAAGTGAGCACGCATGAGCAGGGGAGGGGCAGAGGGATAGGGAGAAGCAGATTCCCCAATGAGCAGGGAGCATGTCCTCTAAGGGAGGCTTGATCCCAGGACCCTGAGATCATGACCTGAGCCAAAGGCAGATGCTTAACCCACTGAGCCACCCAGGTGCACCTAATTACAAAACATTTATATCACCCCATAAGAAAGCTCATACCATCAGCAGTCATTCCTCCTTCTTCTCTGCCCCCAGGCCCAGCAACCACTAATCTGCTCTCTGTTTTTATGAATTTCCCTATTCTGGACATTTCGTCTAAACAGAATCATGCAACACCATGACATACTTTACTGGCTTCTTTCACATAGCATCGTGTTTTCAAGGCTCATCTACGTTGTAGCATGTGTGAGTCCTTCATTCCTTTTTTTGCTGCCAAATAATATTCCGGTGTATGGATATGCTGCATTTTGTTTATCCATTCATTAGTTGTTTTTTTTTTTTAGCTTTTATTTATTTATTTGACAGAGACACAGTGAGAGAGGTAACATAAGCGGGGGCGTGGGTGAGGGAGAAGCAGGCTCTGGCTGAGGAGAAAGCCCTATTTGGGGCTCGATCCCAGGAACCTGGGATCATAACCTGAGTGGAAGGCAGATGCTTAATGACTGAGTCACCCAGGAGTCCCTATCCATTCATTAGTTGTTAGACGTCTGAGTTGTCTCCATTTTTTGATCGTTGGAAGTAATGCTGCTATGGAACATATGTGTACAGGTTTTTGTGTGGATGTGTTTTTATTTGTCTTAGTTATCTAGGTGTGGAATCCTGGGTCATATAATCTATGTTTAACATTGTGAGGAACTGCCAAACAGATTTCCGCAGCAGCTCTCGACTGTCTTACTTTCCCATCAGGAACATATAATGACTCTAATTTCTCCTGATTCTCATCAACACTTGTTACTGTCTGTAATTTTGATGTTAGCTTTTCTAGTGGGTGTGAACTGGTGTCTCGTGGTTTTCACTTGTGTTTCCTTAATGGCTAATGGTGTTGAGCATCTTTTCATGTACGTATTGGTTATTTGTGTGCCTTCTTTGGAGAAAAGTTTAATCAAATCTTTTAGAAGGTTTTTGTTTGTTTTTGATGTTCACGATAAAACCATTTCCTGTATTGCTTTTTAAAAAAGATCTTTAAAAAAATTTTTTTAATAGCAAAATTCAGCTCTTGTAAGGTGGGGCTGTACCCTCAAGAAAAGTTACCAAATCTATATTTTGATACTGAGATTACTGAAGAAAACATCTATCAGGTTACCTTTGTGAGCCTCCTTTTGGAGGCACTGATTGAAATGGTAACGGGCTAATACTTTTTCCCAAACAGTGCATTTTTGTTTAAAATAGGGTAACTGAGAGAGCAGTCCATACTATGAAAAGTTCTCTAAGGGCTAGAATATATACTTCCTCTTTTCTGACAGATAATTTGGGGAAGGGAAGAGCTTTACCTTGTATTCAAGCCTGTACAATATATGAAAATAGATGTATAAAAATAGATGGATGGATGAACAATGACTTTAAGAATGAATTAATGGGGGGCACCTGGGTGGCTCAGTAGGTTAAAGCCTCTGCCTTTGGCTCAGGTCATGATCCCAGGGTCCTGGGACTGAGCCCGCATCAGGCTCTCTGCTCAGCAGGGAGCCTGCTTCATTTCCTCTCTCTCTCTGTCTGCCTCTCTGCCTACTTGTGATCTCTGTCTGTCAAATAAATAAATAAAATATTGTTTTAAAAAAAGAATGAACGAATAGACAGAAGACGGACAGTACGCTAGTGATCAAGCAGCCACACCAATCCGTCCCTCTTTATCCTCACTTAACTTCTGTTGAGAAAACCAGCACTGGTCTTAAATTTATACTACCTAGAACTGTATATAAAATAAGTGAAAAAACAGGCTTGCAGTTACAAGCTGGAAAGAAGACACTGTATTTTCTGTAGCCTGGAATGTCTTTATTGACATCCTTTACGATGGGAGAACCTGAGTCTGCCCAGTGTCCTGGACGTGGTTGAGAACCCCAAAGATCTTGTAAAGTGACTGCGGGATGTGATTCGGGGCCATAAGTCACTGGAGCAGTACCTTTAGGGAGGTGATTGTATATGGCAGGATTTCTTCAGTTCTGGAGTCCTCCACTGCTCTTCCCACCAGCATGAGGCCTTCAGGGTTGCTGTGGCCTCAGGCATGGGCCTGACCCTGGAAGCTTTGTGCCTCGGCCAGTCTCCGGGATGGAACCAACCATGAACCACACTCCCCAGTGATTCACCAGCTAATTCCACAGAGAGAGACTGCCCCTTCCATCCTTCCCCTTTGGTCCCCTCTCGAGAAGACAGTGTGAACTGGAAAGGACTACTCTGGAGTTTGGGGTAAGTGTGAGGCATGGAAAGAGGAAGAACAGCAGCCAGCAGAACAAGAACAGAATGGACGTTGTGGCTAGACCTATGAAGAAGTGACGGAGATGGATGAAGCCTGGAGAGATGGCTTTTAAAGATTCAGACCCTGCAGAGGGGAAGTAAGTTACAGATGATATTGCTCTTTAGAAAGACCTTCATGTGGACACTTTGGTGGCACAGTCGGTTGAGCATCTAACTCTTGGTTTCGACTCAGGTCATGATCATCTCAGAGTCTGAGATCGAGCCCCGGTCAGGCTCCCTGCTCAGTGAGGAGCCTGCTAGTCCCTCTCCCTCTGCTCCATCTCCTACCCGTGCACTCTCTCTCTCTAATAAATAAATAAAATCTTAAAAAAAAAAAAAAAAAAAAAAAAGAGGACCTCCATGGCAGCCACAGAAAGGCAGATCCCTATGATACTTACTCTGAAGTGAGTGTGGTTGGAATTGGGGTCGGGAAGCGAAGGACAGTGAAGGGAGGTGTTGACATGGTGACATGGCCTAGAGTTCTTGCTGTAGGCTTGGCTGTCACATCTGTCCACACTGCTGGTGGCTGGAGGGCTGGGAGGGCTGGCCCTCAGGAACAGCCCACTTCCCACTTGCTTCTCCTTACTTCTTGGTGCGGAGAATGAGTGGGGCACTGTGTATAGAGAGAGGCTTGGCCAGATGAGCAGGAACCAACTTAGCCTGGGGGGGGGGGTTGTGGTTCAGAGGATGTGGTGGTGCTCAGTCTGCAAGAATGGGGGAATCTGTAGAAAGGACACCCACTTGGAAGGCAACGGGGCAGACAGACATCGGTTTTTGCCCTAATGGCGTAGAAAGGGTATTTCACAGGAATTATGGAGCAGGTAGGATACTCAGGACCAGAAAAGGCTGATGGAGGGAAAGGAATTGGGCATAGGACAGAAGTACGCATTCCACCCTCCCTGGGCACCCCTCCTCCGGAGTTCTTGGCTGTACCATCCGTGTCTGCCAGGCACATGTTATCTCGAGATAAATTTATTTTTCACAAGTACATGCCTCGCTGATGGAATGGTGGAAGGCAGAGACCTTGTCTTGTGGCTCTGTCTCCGGTCACATTCCAGCAAAAGCCAGGATATGAAACCTGTACGCAGGAAACATTTGTTCGGATCTGAGTGGGTTTTGGAAGAAAAATTGCTAATTTAGAGATGCTGTCCAAAAACTGTGTATATGAGGGGCAGCAGAGGGATTCAAATGAAAGCAAAATGGTCAAAATCTCAGCAGCTGCTTCGAGATGAGTGGGCAGAGGACTTCCTGATCCCAGAACAAACACGCTTTGGAGAACACTCCAAGAAGCAGCAGCCTCGCTCCTCCGGGCTGCACAGAGTTGTGCTCCTTGAGCACCCCTGTCATCAGAATCCCCTGGAGGGCTTTTGAAAACTCAGACCACAAGGCTCCAGCTCTACAGTCTCTGATGCAGCATGCCTGGGGTGGGGCCCAAGAATTTGCAGTTCGGACAGTCTCACAAGCACCATCAATGCTGGGGGCCCAGGGACCCCACTTCGACAACCACTAGTGTGATGCCACTTTTGTCACCGAGGGGCGTCTGTTAGCACCAGCTTCTATCCGCAGTCAAAGTCGGGCCGCTGTTTCTTCCTCTTTAGGTTTTGCTTTGCTTTGTTCTTAACAGTACAAAAATGGTTTCATGGTCATCCTGGAGGAAATACCCATCATGTCTCCATGGGCTCCACCAAGAGCCCGCCCTTTCATGTGCCCAAGGCTCCTTGAGAGCTTGGCGGACTTTGCCAGTCTCTAACTTTTGTCTGTCGTGTTCTTTCAGTCAGGACTGCCTCTCCTGGCCTTGCCGAACTCCCATCTCTTGGGCTCCAACCTGAGCACCACCCCTGCCAGGCCCTTCTCCCCAGGGCCCTCAGTCTGGCTTTACCTTCCTCCTTGTCTGTTCCCACAACCCTCTTGCTGACTTTCCTTCTGCCTTGCGCTCTCATTGATAATATGTGTGCCCTCTGCCTTCATCAGTGCAGACTGCCATAACAAAATACCGTAGCCTGGGGAGCTCACACGACAGATACTTACTTTCTATCAGGTCTTGGAGGCTGGAATTCTTAGACCAGGGTGCCAGCATGGTGCGTTACTGGTGAGGGTCCTCTTCCTGGTTTGTAGACTGCCGTGATCTTGTGGTGTCCCCTCATGGCCTTTCCTCGACGTGTGTACGCAAGGAGAGAAAGAGAGCTCTGGTTGCTCTTGCTTTTCTCATAACGACACTATAATCTATCGGGTCCGGTCCACTATGACCTCATCTAAGCCTAATTACTTCCATAAAGGCCCTTTCTCTAGACATCGTCCTATTGTCCTATTATCATCTTGGAGGTCACTGAGTCCCCCCTCATTGGGTGTTGTGGGGGAGGTATTCAATCAGGGTCTACAGGATCAGTGAATGTATGAAAAAGCAAAACAAACCAAAACCTTTGGCTCTTCCCAGCCTCCAGTTCTTGAAACCTGTGTACAAAGGCCGAGGAGCTGGAGAGGAAAAGGCATTTGCTAAACCCCATCCATGGGTGATGTGGCAAGGTGCCAGAGCTGTCATGGGCTCCTCAGCCTTGAAAATAATTTGATTACTAATCTGTATCACTCAGGGAACTACCACCCCCAGAGCTGTATTAAGAATGTTTTCCTCAGGCAGAAAATGTGCTGCCTTTGGCATCCAAGCTGGACTCGGGAATTTCATTTTATGATTGATTCCCTTTTCTTCCTCTTCCTCTCCCTCCTCTCCCTCCTCCTCCTCCTCTTCCTCCTCCTCTTCCTCCTCTTCCTCCTCTTCTTCCTCTTCTCCTTCTTCTCCTTCTCCTTCTCCTTCTCCTTCTCCTTCTCCTTCTCCTTCTCCTTCTCCTTCTCCTTCTCCTTCTTCTTCTTCTTCTTCTTCTTCTTCTTCTTCTTCTTCTCCTTCTCCTCCTTCTTCTTCTTCTTCTTCCTGTACTACTTCTTCTTCCTGTACTTCTTCCAGATTCGGTTCCTCCCAGACCTCTCAGCTGATGCACAGCTAAGCTTGGATTCTGCCCTCTTCAACACTCAAATGATTTCCAAATGTAGTTTCTTCTCCCGGCCCCAAGACTGTCTTTTAGTTCTTGCTTTTAACCTCATATCTCTCCAGTGAAACCACCAGGCTGATGGTGTTCTCATAGAAACCCCAAGGGACCCAGGTACTAGGAACTCCCGTCCTTTGCCATTTATTTATAGCTATTTAATGACAGGGTCACCCTGGAGGAGAGCTGCAGCTCCCTGATGGGCCTTGAACAGGTCACAGCTTATCTTCCCCAGCCCTTACCATAATCCAGCCCTTACCATAATCATGAATCTTGCCTGCCTTCTAGCTCTCTTCCTTGTGTGTGTGTGTTCCCCTGAGTCCTATTACCAAAGGATGATCCCCAAGGTTGGAGAAAGGACCTCAGGACTCGGTTCTTGATCCCGCCTTTCACTTTCCAGGAAAATGGTGACCACCTCAGCTTTTTCAGGTGCTGTCCCCCAACTCCTTATGCTTCCTTCACCCACTTCTCTCCTCCCTTCACAAGCTTGGGCCTGATACGATTGCTCCTTTGACGACGGGGCAGTCCAGTCTCCTGGTGGAGGCAGAGGAACATCCGGCCTGCACACAAACAACTCCCATCACAATCTATCAGCGGGCAGTGTTCCTAATGGTTGGGAGCCGGCACTGAAACTCAAGGTGTGGCTCCTTACTTCCCAGCCGCCTGGCCATGAGCACATTCTTAACCCCTCTACCACGTGCCAAATGGCAGCAACCCTAGTGCCTTCCTTAAAGAGACACCGTCACGATTACAAAGAGATTGTATATTCATGTATATAAAGCACTTGGCATTGGTGCCTCGCACATAATGAGCACTCAGTACATTCACCAGCTATTATCAGGACAGAAGTATATGTTAACTGCAATTTCACATGGGGCCCCTGCCCCCTTGCCTTCTAGTCAGGCTTGGCCAGGACCCCACTCCACAGCCCGTGGCAAGTGGCCCAAGGTCCTGTGCCAAGCTAGGGCCAGATTCTAGACTCCCTTCCTTGTGCTGCCAGATCTTGCTTGATCACGTCACCCCAAGGCACACAACTCAGCTCCTTCACCAATTACCCTGAGAAGTCTAACCCCACAGAACGTTCATGGCAGAAATGGAGGGAGGAAGAAGAGTGTTATGAAGAGGGTCCAATCCTGCAGCATTCCACTTATCCTCTGGTCTCCTCCCCATCCTGCTTCCTGTCCTTTTCCCCTTCCTTTTCCAAAACAATGAGCAAATACCTTCCTGGGCTCCTGGAGCCTCATTGCTTGTCACCAGAGTATTAGCTTGGCTCACTTGAGCTATGCTGACCAAATACCAGAGACTGGGTGACTTAAAAACAACAGAATTGTATTCCTCACGGTTCTGGTGGCCGAAAGTCCAAGATCCAGGCACCGGCAGATTCAGTGTCTGGTGAGGACTCACTTCCTGGTTCATGGCCAGTCTTCTCGGGCTGTGTCCTCATATGGTAGAAGGAGAGAGGGACTCTGAAGGGGGGGGGGGTCTCTTTTATAAGGATAGTAACCCCATTCATAAGAGCTCCGCCGTCATGACTGAATCACCTCCTCAGGGCCCACCTCCTAATACCATCCCCTTGGGGCTTAGTATTTCCACACATGAATTTGGGGAAGAACACATACATTCAGAACATAGCAGACATAGTCCTAACCAAATACAGTGTTCTTCCTGGAGGAATTCTGGGGAATAGAAACCCCATCATCTTCCTAAGGGAATAGAAACCCCCCATCATCTTCCACACGTGTTTCAGGAAAGAGACTCCCTCCTGGGGATAGGATTGCCCGTGTTGATATGGGGGTAAGCCTGAAATTGAGTAGTGTGGAGAAAGTGGAGAGCTGCCTACCACTGAGGGGACTGAGGCTGTTCTGCATGAGGGTTTGGATGGCTTGGAATACAAGGTCTATGGCAACAGACTCCCATTTCCCTGCAAAGGCAAACTGTGCCAGGGCTGGGTTTTTTTACTGCTTGTAAGGGAATCCGTTGCTTTCCAAACTGCAGACCTCATTTTCTGACCCAACGAGGAGAGGTGGACAGATTCTATCACACGTAGTAGCTTTAGCCGTGAAAAACAATCAGAACCTATGACAGGGTTGACACACATGTGGGAAGATGAGTCAAGTGGAAACCCATCCCCTGGTCCCGTGGAGGAGACTGGAAGCTCGTGAGCCTGGGGGCACGGTGAGGGGTCTGGGTTCCAGGAACCAAGTTGGAGAACCAGGAGAGGCTCATACCAATGGCTGCAACGTGACTGGTCTGTCACATGCCAAAGGTGTCCAGACTCCTCTCCCCCGAAAATGAGGTTCGCCTCTCACACCTTTGCCAAGAGAGCTGTGTTTTTCCACTCAGAGGTTCTTCCTTCCCTCTTGCCTCTTCATGTTTTTGTTCTTCCCCTGAGACCCTCCTCAGCATTCAGTGCTCGACCTTTGTGAGGCCTTCCTGATCCGCTCTTGCCTGTAGTGGGAGTGAGGGCTCCTATTCTTGCTGCTGTCCCAGCATACCACGTGGGTGACAGTGGGCGCCCTCCTCCTCCCACCTCTCAGTGAGCCCTGTGAGATAGTCTTCCCCGCTCTCAACCCTAGCCAGTGGCGCAGGCGGTCTCTGGCATGTGGTAAGTCATCTTTAAAAATCTATTAAACGTGCCATTAAGGACTCACTACAGTCCAGAAGCAGAGGAGAACTTGGTTCAGCAACAAGTGTGGCTGTTCAAGACTGTGGCAGGTGCTGCAGGTCGTTTGCATTTGCAGATGGGGAAGAAAGAACCCAAGAAAGAGGTTCTGTGGATCCTTATTTTTATTCTATTCTCATAGAACTACTTGCTCTCTACTGACCTTGCTGCTTGAGTAACGGAAGAGTGAATGGGAAGTCTCCGTGAGTCACAGAAAAGTGGAGTGTCCCAAAGGATCAGATACACCTCATGAACAGAGAATGACTTGGGGGAGGAGGAGAGGGTGGACACCAGAAGTGATCTAGTCCAAACTCCTTATGGAGAAAGGTCTTCTTTGGGCACCTGTGAACCATGTCTTGCATGGAGAACCCATCATTGTTGGAAAACTTTAATTGCCAAAAGGTTCTTCCTTTCACTGAGCTGAGCTTTGAATCCTGTCAGAAACTCATCCACTGATGCTAGAAATGCCTTCTGGAACATCCCAGAATAATGACTGGTTTTCAGTATGATAGCCCTGAGAGAGGGACCACCTAACCATTATTTTCTGATCCCAGCTCAACATAAAGACCAGTGTTCCCTCTTCCTTGCGTGACATGGTTTTCAGGTGCTCTGCCCCTCTGGCCCTCTACTTCTCCATCAGTGGTTTTTGTCACCATCTTCAAATGTCACGGCCAGCAGTAGACATAACATTCCACAAGAAACTAGGCCCCTCAGCTGCAGTCCCTACCTGCTTCATCACCATGGGCTCCTATCTCTCCCCTCTCCAGATGGGCCTTTTGTTGAGAAAGATTTTGCTAGTCAAAATTACTATGTAAAATCCATCTACAGATGCCTTGAAGTTTGAGTTCCTCAGCTTGGCCCTTGTAGTTCTAGGATTCCTCTGCATTGTGTCTCTAGTCTCCCCCCAACCCCCCGCCTTGGTTCTCATTTTTCTTGTGTTCCTCCGCTCAGGCTGCTGTAACAGATACCACCGACTGGTGACTTCAACAGCAGACATTTATTTTTCTCACCGTTCTGGAGGCCAGAAGTCCAAGATCAAAGTGTGGACGAGGTTGGCCTCTTCAAAGGCCTCTCTCCTTGGCTTGTAGATGGCCCTCTTCTCTCTGTGTTCTCATGTGCTCTCTTCATGTCTGTGCTCATTTCCTCTCCTTGTAAGGTCACTAGTCATATTAGACTAGGGTTCACCCTAATAACCTTACTTTATGTGCCTCCAAATCCAGTCACATTTTGAGGTAGTGGGAGTTAGGACATCAGCATATGGATTTGGGGGGAACACCACTCAGCCCATAACATTCTATCATATCATCATGTAGTAAAGCTGATTTTACCTCATCTTCTCAGAACCCTCCCTTTACTTTCATCTTTCATGCCTTTCACTGCCTCTTGCCCTGCTTCATCCTCCTTCTCTTTTGAGGTCATTCTTCCAGGAAGCTTTCTTGCTGCCTTGTTGTCCAGTCCAGTTTAGACCCCCACAGAGATGGAAAACTTCCTTTCTCCCAAGCGAGCCCCTTCTGCTTGCTTCGATAGCATTCCACCTAGCAATGTGGACCTAGAAAGGCCCCAGGTGTCACACACACACACCAAAGGCGATTTCCCTTTCATTTCAGATAAAATGATCTCCAGATAAATCAAATTATCTCTAGATAAAATGAGCCCTGAGTAGCATAAGGGCGGGGAGGGGGAAGCCCACAATATCCCGGAAGTTGGAAACTAGTGAAACTAGATAGATGCCTGAAACCTGTGTACTCCCAGGTACTGTTCCTGGGGGACAGTTTGAAACCGAACTTGATCCTCTTCCGCTGTTGTAAATACTCAGCTGTTTCCTCCCTTTCTCCCCACAGTTCGGGAATACTGCTGTCTCCTCCTTGTTCCCTCTGCAGGACGGGGTTCTTCTTAACCTCACCTGCTGAGGTGTCTTAGTCCAAACAAAATCAACAAAGCTGCGTTTCTTTCCACTCCACTCTACAGCTCTTCGCAAGTGCGCCACGCACACACTCCACCACACACACCTCCCAGAGCTTCAGCCTCGTACATTGGCTTAATGCTGTTGCTTAGCAACGGGGAAGGGAAGTGTGATCACACCTCCCAGCACTGTCCGTGGAGCACTGTAGACAATACAAACAGTTCCCTGGCTTCTTTCTGCCACCAAGGAGGGTAACTGTCAGGGGTGGCCAGCATGATGCTGCAGAGATATTGGCTCATCATCTGGGGGCCCAAATTGGTTGCTGCTTAGCTTTTACTTGGCATTGGGTAATGTCTTCGTGGGGGCGGCTGGGTAGGTGGTTCTGGAAGGGCCGGATCTCTCTGCTTGCACTTGTTCTCAGGATGCCTGTGATGCAGGCAGGGCAGCTTGCAGAATCCTCTCTGCTCCCACGCAGCCCTGCCCTGCACCAAGCCTGCATCCTCCCAACCGCTACCTTCCCTGCAGTCTCTTCCATTTGAGGGTTGTTCTTTGGTGTTCTGGCACTGTCCTGCCCACCCCTCCCCACTTTGCCCTCTTGTTCTTCCAGTTCCTGGGCCCTCGGCCTTTCAGATGCTCCTCTGTGCTGCTGGACAGCGCCAGCTCCTCAGATGGGCCATGTCTCTGCCTCACCTCAGTCCTTTCCATTCCTTTCATCCCAGCCACAGACCACTGGGCCACAGGCCACACAAGTGGACTGAGGCCCACCTCCTGCTCTCAACTGGTGTCCTGACCAGAAACTGTATGATTGTGACTTGGAATCCCCGGGTGTCACGGAACACGAAATGGTAGAGAAGGTGAGAAAGTCTGTAGTCTGAAGTCATATATCCCAGATCCCTATTTTTTTTTTTTTTTTAATGGGATCTAGGGAAAGTTTCTTTCATCTAAGTATTTCCTGTGGGGACTGGAATATTTGCCTCACTGGGCGATTATGGCATTTACATGAATAACCAATAGAAAGAACCCAATGAGATGCGTAACATGTAGATGGAATGCTTCTAGGAACCTTCTAGGTCTACAGTCTAACTTCATTCTTCCTTCTAGACCTGCTTCTTCCTCAAGTGAGAACCAGGGTGCCCGTTAGATTCTCAAGAAGCAGTGGCCTGCAGTGACAAGAAGACTAGGCACTCAGTACCTCTGATCTTGGGTCCTGCACTCCACAGACCTAAAGTTTCTTTTGTTCACCTGTAAAATAGAGCTAGGAACCCCAGCTCTGTCTAATGCACAGAGTTGTGGTAAAGCTCAAAGTAGAAACTATGTGTCAGTATATTTTACACATTTCAAGGTGGTTTACAAATCATAGGCATAAAAATTACCTTGGGGGTGCCTAGGTGGCTCATTTGGTTAAGCGTCTGCCTTCGGCTCGGGTCATGATCCCAGGGTCCTGGGATCAAGCCCCCTGCAGGGAACCTGCTTCTCCCTCTACTATTCCCCTTGCTTAAGTTCCCTCTCTTGCTGTGTCTCTCTCTGTCAAACAGATAAATAAAATCTTAAAAAAAAAAGAGAGAGAATTATCTTGGACAAAACTGGTTCTATTTCTTCCCCTATAAAAGAAAGGAGTTCAATTTCAAAATGTCTAAAACCCCCTTGATGTCCTAAAATTGTAGCAAACTGAAATATGACAGTCACTTGCCCTCCAAAGTTCTCAGTGGACAGAACATAATCCTTTTTCAGAGAGACTATGTGTCTTATGGCTGTAAGAATACATTGCCCTAATATTGCCACTCCCTTATCCCTGGGGCCCTATGACCAAGATGGCTGCTCATCACCTTGTCAAAAACCCCAGCCCAGGAATGTTCTAGAGCCTTCTTCTAGTTCTGACTTGGGAATGTATATAGCTCTGTCCTTTCAGTAAAGAAAACAAGTGAGTCAGAACTTGCCCAAGGCGTGATAGAGGTGCTGGGGAAGCAATCACTGGTGTAGGTGTTTGAACTTTATGTCATGGGTACGTCGATGGTGCGTGTGTGTTTAATGGTAGCCTGGAAAAGAGCTGGATTTGCAAACAGGATAGCTGAAGCAAGAGCTATTGGAGTGTGTAACGTTAGGACTTCACAAGTACACTAAGTGAAAGTGTGACCAACAAATAAAGTTTGGATGTTACTGTTACAGTTATAAAACCGTTCATACACATTGGCACTGCTTTCAGTGAGACTCCTCTAGGCCATTAGAAGGTCTCCCTCTAAAGGGGATGCCAACAAGAAAGATGGCCGATGTAGCTCTCAAGGCTCTGGCTTTGCTTAGAAGATCTATTTCCTGTGCCCTGTGGGGAGAAGGGTGCACCTTCACTCTGCTGTTACCCATCCTCCAATCCCATGAGTTCCAGGGAAAGATGAATAGAGCCTTTTATTATCTGTTAAAAAGTTGGAAATTCCTGCTTCATAATGAAGTTGCAAGAGGTCAGCTCTAAGACAAGTGTCCATGGTTAAGCACATCACCAACTTCTTAAAAACATAGGTATTTGGTGGGGGGACACTGGGAGGCAGATTTGATCTACGGTATGTCTGGACCCATGGACTAACTAGTCACAGAATCAGAGAATGTTAAGCCAGAGGGACCTCAGCTATCGCTCAGTCAAACCAGTTGGTTAACAAATGAGAAAACAATCTGCAACCTGTTAACAGTGGTTGATTTGGAATTGTGGACATGTGGGTGGTTGTTATTTTCTTGATTGTTTCTTTTCCTTTTCAAGTAAAAATATGCCATAAGAAAACAGGAACATGACTTGCCTAAGGTCCTGAAGCCACAGAGAGACAGAACTTGCCTCACTCCCAGATCCATTGGTTCTTTGTCCTCTGCTTGTCCCCTGGACATGGTATCCGAGGCTAGGACCAGGTTTCGGAAAAGATCTCTTGCAGTAAGAATGAAATCATGCTGTTTATCAGTCTTCACCATTTAACACTTAACTCTAAATGATCAGTATTTTACAATTTCCAGGATGATTTCATGAACACTATTCTCTTAATTAAACCTAGACCTATTCTCTGGGGAATGCTAAAAATAAAATGTCAGTTGTAAGCCAGTCTCTCAAAACACACCTGGTTCTAGAGAGTTAAAACCGCCTGCTGAAGGATAATGTGAAAATGGAACCCGTGTTTGATTTTCTTAACCCACATCCCACGTAGCCCATGTACTAGAGGAAAGAGAAACGCTGTTAATGGAGTGGTAAAAGCAGTGTGAATGTCATCCCCCGCAGAGGTTCCTGTGTACAGCTTTTGTTCCTGTGGTCTCTTCAATAAATATGACTCAGTGTGCTGTTTGGGCCCCACTTCCCCTGGGCAGGGAGCTGACAGCAGCGCTGAGCTGTGCCCATCATGGGTGACTCAGGGGACCTGCTTGGGCCCCGATTGGTCCAGCCGCCTGTCTCCCCTTGGCTGACCACGCTCCCTCTGCTTTTCTGAGACTGAGATCCCTGACCCTTCCCAGCTTGCAATGAATATGGGTGGTGGCTTCCCACTGCCCTATTCTTTTTAAAGAAGTGCCATACACTTATCTTGACAAACTGCCGAAGGGCTCTTTTTACCCACCCACTCATCCATAGAATTTGTGGTCTCCACATAGGCATGAAGCACAGAAGGCCACCTAAAGGTCAGAATGTGCTCCCCATGAACAACAAAAACAAAAGACAGGAAAGGCTTCTCCTCCTCTAAATGCTTGTTGGAGGGGTGCCTGGGTGGCTCAGTTGTTAAGTGTCTGCCTTTGGCTCAGGTCAGGATTCCAGGGTTCTGGGATCAAGCCCTGCATTGGGCTTTCTGCTCAGCGGGGAGCCTGCTTCTCCCTCTCTCACTCCCTCTGCTTGTGTTCCCTCTCTCACTGGGTCTCTCTCTGTCAGATAAATAAAATCTTTTAAATAAATGCTTGGTAGAGCAAGAATATTGTATACTTCATGTGTACAAGGGATGGATCGTCTGGGCCAGCCCACACTTGTGAACCAGTTTTGGCTTAAACATCAAGATGGGAGCTTGGATTTCTTTGGATGCACATTATTCAAAGAGATAATAAAATGACCCCAGCGTTTTCTATAACAAGAACAACAGAAAGTATTGAATAAGAAGCATGGAGTCTCCTTCCCCTAAGCCAACAGAAGCCACAGCCACCTCAAGGAGATGGAGAAGCAGAGAACTGTTTGCTCCTGGGATTACCGATCTAGTCTCAGGATTAAGTAGGATTGGATTCCAGAAATACTTACTGAGCACTACAAAAGAGGCCTAGAGGTCTAGAGCACAAATTTGCTATGGGCTACACATCAATGGGATCGTTAATGTTGGAGGCTGTGTTCTAGAAGATGCCAAAGATAAACGCAGTGGGGCAGATGGAAAGTCACCATGTCAAGCCAGTGAGTCACCCTTAGTTTAGAGGGTGGTACGCCCCATCCAAGAAAGTGGTGCTTTTGCCAGGACACCTCAGATGCAATGCCTATTGCTTGCCAACCTGCTCTAGGATTTTTCTCCCTCCTTCTCCTTTCCTCTCATGGGATAGAAGGACCCAGTTTGACCTAGCTATACATGTTGACCTATGCATATGAGTGACAGAGCTCCTAACTCATTCACTCACAAACGCCCCCTCTCCCTCATTCTCCCCATCTCCTGCCACATGAACATAAACACACACACGAACATGTGCACACACACACACACACACACACACACACATGATCATACTTTGGTTGCCACAACACATGCCCTTGTATGATGGCAGATCAGACCAAGACCAGTGCTGAAACAAACGAGGCACCATAGTGATGGGATTGTTCTGAGGGGAGGGGAGGCTGCTGGGGGGGGGGGCGTGGCTTTCCACTTGGCAGCTGCCTAATGAAGAATAGCCTGGAAGTGCCCATTCATCAAATCTTCAGTCACTTACGCCCCACTAAGTGTGGCTCTGGAAGATGTTTCTCCAGAGCGGGAGAAAGCAGCAGCAGCAGCAGAAGAGAGTCTATCATTGAGAAGGAAATAAAAAGAGGAAGGGGTCACCCACCTGTTCTTGTCCTAGTGCTCTTGTCATTGTGGGCGACCGAAAGTCAAGGAGGGGATACGCTGGCTCACATAGGCATAGTAAGGAAGAATCAGGAAGCAGCTGAACTCAGGAACAACCAGAACTGGGAACTCAGACACGGCTGAGTGTCTCTGGGTCTGCCCTTCTGCCTTTCAGGCTCTCACTGCACATTGGCTTCATTCTTTCAGAACAACTTCTTCAAAAGTCAGGGGACTTAGCTACTAATGGCGTCCAGGCTCTCACCTACAGCCTTCTTACCCACAGGAGAAAGCCTGTTTCCTTAGGCTAACGTTTAAACAATGCCAAAGAACTCAGATTGGTTTGGCTAAGACCTCGTGTCCATTTTTGGACCAATCCCCCCGACCCAAACCAAGAGGGCAGGGCGCCATGTTTGCCCCAGCTTGGATAATGGGTTCCATGTCGTGGTCCAGAGCAGGGGGAAAAGATAGAAGAGATGGTCTACCATGCTGGGCAGCCCCCACTAGCATTATTCAGTTGCTGTTGAAGAAGGAGTAGTTCCTTGGAAAGATGGTGAGTGAAATTCTCTGAAGAAGGGGTAAGAGACATTGCAGGTAAACCAAACAGTTTGCAAGGATTGGTCCTGTACCAGCTTGTGCTCTGTGGCTAGCAGGTATGCTTTTGGGAGGACCATTTAACTTGAGAAATAGAGGGAAATGGTGATATCCATAGTGCTTGGGAGTTGACAGGGCATAATTTGTTATGGCTAGGACGAAAAAAACTTTGCAGAAAGAGGAAGTGGCGAGGTCATGAATTACACGTCAGTAAATCATTTTTGTACTGCTGGACTGTTTGACAACAGTTATTACATGAAGGAGATAACCGAGCTGGACTTCCTGGTCATGCTGCCCTGTCTATAGGATTTAACAGACCAGTTCATGTGGTTACTGGTTGTTCTTTCTTTCCTGGGCTTGAGTGCAAAGTCAGCATCAGTGGCAATCTTCTCACAGAATCATCCCTGATTTTCAAGAATGATATTTTTCCTGTACGGTGTGTGCTAAAATTGAAAGCCCGCCTTATCCTTCATTCTTGAGTAAATGGTGTTCTCAGAGTAGATGGCTATTTTTTATTCTTCCTCTTCACTTTACAGGTGATCCTTTTGCTCAAAAAGAGTCTCAGTGCTTTAATACTCGGCAGGTGGGTACGTAGTAATGGCCTCCCAGAGATGTACCTGTCTTAGTCCAAAAAGCTGTGACTCTGTTAACTTACAGGGCAAAGGAGACATTGCCAATGTGATTAAGGTAAGGATCTTGAGAGAGGGAGATTCCCAGATTATCTGGAGAGGTGATGTGACAACAGAAGGAAATGTGTCCAGAGAAGCAGAAAGTCAGAAAGAGAAAAAGAGTTGAAAGTGCTATGCTGCTCACTTTGAAGGCAGAAGAAGAGACCAGGAGCTGATGAATGCAGTTTCTAGAAGCTGCAAAAGACAAGGAAAAGTATTCTTCCCTAGAGCATCCTGAAGGAACATAGCCCTGCTCGTACCTTAGGCCTTCTGACCTCCTGAACTATAGGATACATTTGTGTTATTTTAAGCCACTAAGTCTTCTGACCTCCTGAACTATAGGATACATTTGTGTTATTTTAAGCCACTAAGTCTCTGGTCATTTGTTACAGCAGCAATAGGGAACTTAACACAACTACCTTTCTGGAAAGCAATTTGGCAGCATGCACTGAGAAATAGAAAAGAGTTGATGCCTTCTGACTCAGCCATTCTACTTTTAGGATTGTCTCTGATGAAATGATCAGATATGCAGAAATGTCCTTACATATTAAGATGTCCATTACAGGATTATCTCTAGTAGCGAAACCTTGGAACTACCTGAGGGCCCTTCTGGTGGCCTTGTCTTTACTACGGTTCCAACAGTGTTTGAGTGAGGAATACGGCCCACCCGGTGATGACCGTCCTCCTTTGTGTTGTAGTTTCAGGAATATGTTGCAATCACAAGAAGGGCTGGCCTGTGTTAGAAAATGACCATAGTTGTGAATAAAGACCAAAAAAAAAAAAAAAAAAAAAAGAAGAAGAAAGAAAGAAAGAAGGAAAGGGAAAAAAGGGAGGGAGGAAGGAAGGAAGGAAGGAAGGAACAGACCATGGTGATAGCCTTGCGGTCAATCTACTGATTCAACAATGCTCTTTGAGCATGCTGGTCCTGAGCCACAGCTGAGGGTACAGAGACAAAGGACACATAGGGCTTTTGGAGAGCTGCAGGAGCCTGGCCCAGGAGATGGTTTTCAACACAAAAACTTTTCAGAAAAGGTGATGTTCCACTTAAAACTTGAAGGATCAGTAGGAATGAGCCATGGCAGAAGAACCAATTCATGGAATGCAGCTCTTCCCCCAATCTGGGCAGGCACATCACTGAAAGTGGAGGTAGAGCCTGGTGCTCACCAGGAATTCTGAAGGTCTAGCCACCCTCTTGTGAAAGAGCTATAATCAACAGCCAAGAACTGGAAACAACCCAGATGTCCTGCAGTGAGGGACTGGTATATCCATACAATGAAATATTACTCGGCGATAAAAAGGAACAGACTATGGATGGATGGTTCTCAAGGGCATTATGCGTCGTGAAAAAAGTCAGTCTCAGAAGGTTTGCATCTATTAAATAACATTCTTGGGCTAAAATTAAGTCAGGAAATGACAGATGTTGGCGAGGATGCGGAGAAAGGAGAATCCACCTACACTGTTGGTGGGAATGCAAGCTGGTGCAGCCACTCTGGAAAACAGCATGGCGGTTCCTCAAAAAGTTGAAAATAGAGCTACTCTGCGACCCAGAAATCGCACTACTGGGCATGTACCCTAAAGATACAAACGTAGTGATCCAAAGGGGCAGGTGCACCTGAATGTTTATAGCAGCAATGTCCACAATAGCCAAACTATGGAAAAAACCTGGATGTCCATCAACAGATGAATGGATAAAGAAGATGTGATGTGATATATATATATATATATATATATATATATATATATATATATATATACATATATATATATGTATATACACACACACACACACAATGGAATACTATGCAGCTATCACAAGAAATGAAATCTTGCCATTTGCAAAGACGTGGATGGAACTAGAGGGTACTATGCTAAGCGAAATAAGTGAATCAGAGAAAGACAATTATCATATGATCTCTCTGATATGAGGAATCTGAGAGGCAGCGTGGGGAGCTTGGGGGATAGTGAAGGAAAAAATGAAACAAGATGGGATCGGAGGAAGACAAACCATAAGAGACTCTTAATCTCACAAAATAAACTGAGGGTTGCTGAGGGGTAGGGGGTAGGGATAGGGTGGTTGGGTTATGGACATTGGGGAGGGTATATGCTATGGTGAGTGCTGTGAATTGTGTAAGACCGATGATTCACAGACCTGTACCCTGAAACAAATAACACATTATATGTTAATAATTTAAAAATTAAAAACTAATATTCATAAAGCAAAACTACAGAGATGAGGAACACATTAGTGGTTGCAGAGGTGGGGGTCCTTGTGACTATCTTTGTGACTATCAAAGGCTTCTTTCGTTGTGATGGAACTATTCTGTATCTTAAATGTGGAGGTAAGATGAGGTAAGATGGCATAGGACTACACACACACACACACACACACGTCCATGTAAAAGATGGTGAAAATGGACTTAGGTGTGCCATCTCGTCCCAGTATTATAGGGATGTCAGTTTCCTGATTTTGATATTACACGGTACCACTAGGGAATGGTGGGTCAAGAGCACAGGGCACTCTGTGTGCTATTTTCGCAACTTCCTATGAGCTTATAATTATTTCAAAATAAGAAGTTAAAATAGCCACAGACAAAAATTCCTCTGCCTGGTGACACTTTTTTGTCCCCAGGAATTTTTTCACCATTCAATAGTTCCAGGTCAACTTCAATTGGTGTTTGAAGACCTCAGTTGTCCCCAGCATTCTAGATACCTGTAGTGGCCACGTGGTATAGGGAGGTAAAGCAAGTCACTGACAGCAGATGATTCTCCCCCAAATCTCCAGTGCCTTGGACCACCCTGTGCCTGCCTTCTCCCTCAGCAACTGTCAGGAACATCACTTCCCAACCACCAGCCTGTGAGGAAATTGTCCATGTTTGTGAGACAATCTGGATATGTTGTGAGAGCCTGGCTTTCTTTTCTCTCTTTTGCCAACTCTGGATGAGAAAGGGGGAGCTGGCCAGTGAACAGGCTGGAGAAAGGAGGAGGCTTTTTTGGAGGGGATCTCAGGGTGGAGTGAAGAGAGATCGCCAAGATTAAGGGAATTGGTAGAGTAGGTGCTCTGGCCGTAATCAGAACACATAGGCCAGGAGTATCTGAATTCATTCACTCAATCAGCACGTGTCTTTGTCTCTTCAGGCTGCTGTAACCAAAATACCAGACACATGGCTTAAACAACAGACATTTATCTCTCACAATGCTGGAGACTGGAAGTCCAAGAACAAGGCTCCAGAAAATTCTGTGTCTGGGAAGAGCCTACTTCCTGGTTCTTAGACAATCTTATTTGGCTGCATCCTCGTGGGGTGGAAGGGCTGAGGGAGCTCTCTGGGGTCTTCTCTATAAGAGCACTAACCCCATTCATGAGGGCTCCACCTTTGTGACCCGATCATTCCCAAAGGCCCCACCTCATAATACCTTCACATTGGGGGTTAGGATTTCAATGCATGAATTGGTTGGGAGGGAACTCAAACATTCAGTCTAGAGTACATTTATCAAGTACCCAATCTATGCTAGGCCTGGTTTGATGTATTGGGTTGACAGGGTGAAGAAGGGTCCCTGGCTTCACAGAGATTATATCAACAGTCTGAACTCAATCTCTATCACTCACTAGTCTTGTGACCTCTGAAAAATTCCTAAATGTGTCTGAATTTTGAGTTTTTCTTCTGTAGATTGCGTTACTAATCCAACCTCTTTGGATTTCTGTGAGGTTGCATAAGATGTGTGTAAGTGCATAGCACAAGACCTTAAATGCAGTGGGCTTTCAGTTTTTGCATTAGTTCTCACTGTTCTCCCTCTTTGCTCACATTCTATAGGGACTGAGTCCCACCAGGCCCTCCTAGGACTGTAGGCATAGCTCAGTCTTGTAGTTTCAGTTGAATTGAATTTACTCTACAGTTCTGTGGAGTACAGGCCAAGTGAAGTTGGGAAAGAGAAACTTCTTGCTTGCTTCTGTTAATCTTTTGCTTTATATTTTGAATTCTTTCCATTTGGGTTAATTTTTCCTTTTTAGAGTCATTTCCCTATCATTGTATTTTTTAATTTATTTTTTTTCAAATTGAGTTTGTTTTCTATCTCTGCATCAACTCACTTTCATTTAGTGATTGTCTGGTTGATACTTTTCTACCCCCTTATTTTCAACTGTTCTGTGTCTTAATGTTTTAGGTTTGTCTTTTGTGAACTACGTAGAGCTGGATTTTTTTTTTTTTTTTTTATTGAGTCTGAAGGTCTTTGTCTTTTAAGAGTCAATTCAGGCTTTTTAAAATTTGTTAAGAGCTCTGTTTACTAAGACATTTCTGCTGTATTATTTCACATTTGCTTTTTTTCCTACCTTATTGCCTCTCAGAAGATTGACAGTGTTTCTTTTAATCCCTTCTTTTTCACCCTCCTGATTTAGAAGTTACATATTACAATTCTATTATCCTAATTGTTTTGCTCACTTTTGGCACATGACTTGAAAATCTCCCATTGGCCAATATTGCTGCCCTTCTCCCCAAAGTGGAAAGACCTTATGAGGCTCTGACTGTAATCTTTTTCCTTCCATTTTCCAAACTACTGTTAACTCATGTTTTCGTGTTTCCAGCTTTTCAATGTCCTCCTTCCCGATGTGGCCATTAGGCTCATTCACTTGGACTTGTCATAATATTTTTTTTCCTATTTAAAGATTTCAAGTATACTCCGTATAGTCCTGAATTTTTCTATTAACTCCAGTCTTGATTGTCTAGGCCATAATTTGCATCTGCTGAGCCTCCCTCAGTGTTGGTTGTCTGCCTGCATAGCTTATCTGTTTGGGGTGTGTGTGTGTGTGTGTGTGTGTGTGTGTGTGTGAGAGTGGGGAAGGGAGTCCTGTGTATTTCTGATTCCGCAAGGGTCCTGCAGAGGTATGCTTTTTCAGAGGAAACATCTGAATCACTCGTCACCACTTCTGGCTTTGTTTTTAGTTTAATTCCTTGGATTGGACTTCGCATCCCACTTAGGTAGAATGGCACAGGTTTGGGGATTTTTCGTTTCTTTCTTTCTTTAACTGGGCCCAGGCAGAAGCTCTCTCACCTCCGCGGGCTGGTGAGCAGTTTCTTTTCTTTTTTTAAGATTTTTTATTTATTTATTTGACAGAGAGAGAGATCACAAGTAGACAGAGAGGCAGGCAGAGAGAGGAGAGGAGGAAGCAGGCTCCCCACTGAGCAGAGAGCCCGATGCGGGACTCGATCCCAGGACCCTGAGATCATGACCTGAGCCGAAGGCAGCGGCTTAACCCACTGAGCCACCCAGGCACCCTGTTGAGCAGTTTCTGGTGCCTCTCTCATCGTCAAATCATTAAAGCAGCTGTTCATTCTCTGTGCTCAGTCCCCACCTTCCAGCCTCTGCAGTGTGATGACACCACTCACGCAAACATCAACCCCACCCCCCACTCCGCCCCAGCTCCTGAGGTGTCCACAGCCTCAGTTTCCCCTCAATGCTCTGGACATGAGCCCCCTCTATTTCTGATACCTGCCAATTTCTTCTTTTCAGCTTTGGTGAGATCCCATTTGATACATTTTATCCAGCATCACTACACATTTGGAGTGGGATGGGCCTCACCACATTAGGTCTGTTTCTCGCAGTTACTGTAAACCACATGCTCACACCTTCCTACACAGGTGGCAGGCCAACACTTTATCCATCAGCAGATGTCATCAAGTCCAGGGCCACAGGGCTGAGTGAAGAAACTCCATCTTCCCTGCCCTCCCAGAACTTAGCATCCAAAGAGCTAGGCTGACTTGAATCAGGTGATCTAAGGAATCCATGTAAATGTGCAGTTCTGGCAGATGTTGCTAAGGACAGGCACGTTGTTCTAAGGCAGTGGAAGCTCCGGGGGGCCTGACTGCCAGCGGTAAGGAAAGAAGAAGCCAAGATATCACAAAGGCCAGAAAACAGCCTAAGGAGGAGTTCAGTGCAAGGCGCAAGGTTGTCCCGAGGGCCCTCCCTAAACCCCCTGCCCTGCCATTGCAGTGTCATCCGGTGATCTGGGAGTCCACTTTCTCTCTGACGGGTGGCAGGAGCTCAGGGTGATTAAACCCTACAGGTACAGGCTACAGAGGTGGGGGTAAATGGGAGGGGGGTGGTAGGGGCAGGATTTCCCCTGGCAAGGTGTCCTGAAGTGCTGGGAACTACCTCAAAATTGTGCCATATATGCTGTGAATGACAAGAAAAAAAAGGATGTGAAAAACCTGTGTGAAGACCATCGTGTCTGGTATATTTGGACTAGCAGGAAGGAGGGGGGAGAAAAAGGTCAGAACTGTGTTTCTTTTGCCCTCTGGGTCCAGAGCTGGGGATTTCTTCTTCCAGATGATAACCAGGAAAAAGGGTCCTTGCTTATTCCCTAGATAAAACTTCTGGTCGTTCTCATAACCAGTGGAGGGATGAAGGGAAGGGTGATGAGGATTGGGCTATTTAAGGGAGGAGCCCTGGTCTGGGAGGGCCGGGGTGCCCTCTCTGTCTCCCATTGCCCCGTGGGACTGTGCGTAAGGGGCGTGGGGTAGACAGGCCCTTGCTCTGTAAAATTAGGAGGTTGCTTTAAGGGACCCTTCTATCTCTGGCCTCTAAAATGGGCTCCCCAGGGGAGATGGGCTGCTGATGAGGCCCCAGCTCCCCTGCATTTCCAGGGTTCCCAATGAGCTACAGTCCCTTGGGCCTCCATACCCGATTCCTGGGGCTTTGGAGCAGCCCCCTCTTCACCTCCCCACCCCCCACTCCCACTTCCTGCCACTGATAATACCCAGAATCCAGCACCCTCCCTCGGAATTCTCCTCCTCCTCCTCCTCACATCCATCTCTGTAGCCAGCTCTGCCCAGTTGTGCCAAGAAAATGCAGTCTCTGCTCACAAAAATTCACTAACCTGCCGGGGTGGGAGGGGGTGGCAAAGGGGAGGCCCTGGTCTCTCTTTGGAACTTCCTTTTATGGACATGGATTGCTGTCCAGTGCCTGGCAGTCCTGTTCTCATCCAGGTCAGGCCCTGAGCCTCCTGTGGATTCGCTGACCCAGCTCATCATCCCGGAGGCAGGGCCGGTGGAGTTGGGAAGTCAGAGCCTGTGGCCGGGCTGGGAGCTTGCCTTTCCCAGAGTCTTGTCCCTCCTCCCCCTCTTCCACCCTCCTCTGGGCCCACCTGATCTCTCCTCTCCACTTCCTGGGCGTGATTCACCCTCTGCTCCCTGTCAGCATGGTAGGTATGTGTCATTTCCTTATGCTGGGGAGACCCAGACTTGCAGTGCACCCCCTCTTTCAGCCGTGTGACTGAGAGGGTTGGACCCTCGAGCCCACTGCAGCATCCCATTAGGGGTTTGTTGTTGGGTGGATGTATCACCTGTGGGAGGCGGTCTGTGTCTTCAGAGAGATTTGGGAGGAGCTGGAGCCTTGGGCTGCCTGTGTTGTCCTGTTTTTTTTCCACCCCACCACTGTCCCCCAGAACGGTTCTGCCCTCCCCTCCCCCCTCCCCCACCATCAATGCTTCCATAGGATGCTTTGGCCTTGCGGGTCACCCCTTTGCTTTGCGGCAGCCTGCCCCTCCCTGGGGAGCCTGGTGGGAGGAGGCTGGGCCCTGGGCTGAGGCAGGAGGGACCCACTTTGCAAGGGCCCCACATCACTGCCATCCAGGTCAGTGTTTCTCTGTCAGACCAGTGGCAAGCAGAGCCATCCCCTTGTGAAATCTAGAACCTCTAGGTGGAAATGAGGTTCAGTAAGTGCCGGCACTGACCCACTTCTTTGTGACAACACGCCCACAGTGTCCGCATGGCCAGAGTTTGGCTGGGAATCTTTGTGATATCAGCTGCTGAGGCAACTCATCCAAGGATAGGTAGCAGCCTCTCCTGCTCCCCTAGTGGTGGCAAATGGGGAAAAGTACAGAGTACCGCGCTGGCCCTGGGAGACCTCCCTGCTGGGGTAGGGACTGGATAAGGGCCAGCTCATCCCGTCAGACCATGGTCCTCCTGTGGGCTCGGACCCCACTCTGAGCACCCTGTCTTGAACTAGTGGGACAAACCTTGCTGGAAGTATCTAGGGAGTGAAAGATCGGAAGATTTTGTCTTGTGAGAACTGTTTGAAGGGCTGACACGCTTTAGAGTTGGAAAAAACAAGAAGGAGCAGCAAAGCTGTTTCCTCACATTGAGGGGCTCTCAGGTGAAAGAGAGAGGTATTTTGTTATTTGTGTGTCAGAAGGCAGTCCCAGAACATTACAGAGGAGTGTATTGGGGCTGAATATAAAAGGCTTTCTTATAATTGGAGCTCTGTGCAATGGAGCAGGCTGCTAGCATTCTGAGGTAGCGAGTGCCTTATCACTAAAGAATTCAGGCAGAAAGTGGCCGAGAGGGCCTCTCCTGCACACTGCTCAAGTCTGGACCCCCCTGGCCTCTGACAGCTCTTCCCCCACCAACTAAGCCTGTGGAGTCTCTGATTCCCAGTGAGTGCTGCCCTCTCTCCCAAGGCCATAGTGTTTCCGGAGCACATCTTCACCTTTCTCATCACACACCCAAAGGGATGCCTGGCTGGCTCAGTCAGAAGAGCGTGAGACTCTTGATCTCAGGGCTGTGAGTTTGAGACTCATGTTGGGTGTAGAGATCACTTGAAATCTTAAAAAAAAAAAAAAAAAAAAAAAAAAAGGAGTTCCAGAAACTTCTACCACATGCTGAGCTGGTACAGCCACTGGGGAAGTGTTTCTGTTACATGTTTCTGTGGACTCTTACTGGTCCCTCCACCCACCCCCAGTCCTGCAGGTCAAGATTACTCTCCCTCGTGCTGTGGAGGAGGAAGTAAGGAAATACCCACGCCACTGCAGGGCAAAGATTAGACCCAGAGGCTGCCTTCCTGTTCCCAGGCATGGAGCGTCTGGGAGCCAGTCCCACGTCCCCAGACGGGTGGCCTCGAGCTGAATCCTTCAGGCAACTCAAATAGCTGCCCATCATTGTCCCATTTTACAGAGGAGGAAGCCAAGGCGCAGAATCGCTGTAACTAATGCTCGCAGGCTGGGTCCAAGGACCCACAGGGGTTCCCGCAGAACCAGGCAAGAGTTCCCAGTGGCTATGCAAAGGATAGAAACCAAACTCGAGCCAGCAGGAGGTGAGAGCAGAGTTGACTGAGAGGAGAGAGAGAGAACGCAGGTCCGGGGTGGCCGGGAGACTCAGAAAGGACAGAGGGAGTCTCATCTTTGGAGTCTGGGATTTTTACTGATGATTGTGGTCCGGTGTCCACACCTTCTCAGGCCTCCAGAACCAGTTCGAGCAAAGACAAGGGCCCAGGGGTTATTCCTTGGAGCGTGGTGGTCTTGGTGTTGAGACATCTGTGCCAGTCGTCTGGAACAGGCATATGATGGCTTCTTCTGGTCATTCTCCCTTGGTCCTTCCTTAGATGCTCTCTGTCCTAGAGAAATCGTTAACTTCTTGTCCTCTCTTACAAGGACGACATACACTGTTTGCATTATGAGGCATGTATAAAGTGGGGGAGCATGTCCTAACAAGAATAGGAGCAGGAAATGGAGCAAAGGGGAGATTTTTGTGGAGTCCTTCAGTTTCCTTTGCTGAGAACAGTGTCTGTGACACACTAGGAAGGGGCAGAGCCATCCTGTAGCTCTTCCACTGTGAGCTTCAAGGGGCATCCCACAGGCATGCAAGGAGGGGCCCTGTGTAGCTTCAGAGTGTGTAACCTGAGGGACTGCCCCATGGCCTTTCAGTTCCATGCTCCTAGGTGAATGATGGTCAACTCCTTATAGTCCAGTCCTGTGCTAGATACACCCGGGCCCAGGGCAGGGGGGAGTGTATAAGGTACTATTCCCAGTCTACAAGAAACCTACAGTCCAAAAGAGGGAGCATAGCATGGTCATAAGAAACAAGACGTGCCTCAGGGAGGAAGAGCTCGTCCTATTGAGGGATGAGAAGGAAACTTTATGGCAGAGATGGAACTGGAATGGGGCTTTGCAAAAAAGAGCCTCTGAGAGGCAGACACGGGGAACATGGAGATGAGAATCATTGCATTCCATGCCATAAGCATCAAACGGAATTGAGCCCATAAATTCTTGAGCTATTGTTAAGCAAGCGTGATTAGCCCTCCCACTAACTCTACCCATCCAGGCATGGCCCCAGTCCCAAATAGAACTCTCCAGCCCAACCTTCTCATCTTTCAACTAGATGAATAGCCCCAGCAGGCTCCCGTTGCCTGGAGAAGGTTGCAGGCGACACAGGTTCCCTTTCCAGTGGCTACCAATTCCCTGTGGATTCTGCTTCTGAAATCTCCTTTTATCTCCCTTCATTGTTACTTCCCGTCCTGGGCGAGACTCTACTTCTTCCTACCCTAATGGATGCATCAGCCTCCCAGTGGCTGCCCCCAGGTCTGTCTCTGCACAACTGTCGGGTAGAGTCACCTTTATAAACCTTGGCACTCTCTCTCAATCCTGAGCAAGCCTTCACTTTTTAGCTGTTCGCCTGCATTCCTTGTGAGTTTTGCTGAGCACGCTCCCCGCCCACCTCCTTTGTTGCCTGGGTGGCTCATCCTGTTAAGCTTCTGCTTCGGGCTCAGGTCATGATCCCTGCACAGCGGGAAGCCTGCTTCTCCCTCTTTCCCTGCCCCCTCCCCCTGCCGATTCATTCTCTCTCTCTCCCTCAAATAAATAAATAAAATCTTAAAACAAGCATACAAACAGAGCTATCCAACACCCACGCTGCCCTCCCCGGTCAGGTGAGGGTACCCCTTTCTCTTTGGCCGCTCCCGAGTCTGATTTGATCTGTGCCTCTCTTGTAGCACTTACCACACTCCACCCTGTGGAATTCATCCACAGACGCGTCTGCCTGTCCAACTAGGTCGTTAAGTTCCTGCCTCACACTTCGCTTGCCTTTCTATTCTCTGTCCTGTCTGCCCATGCGGCAGGCACTCCGTGATCTTTGCTGACTGATGACAATCACAGTCCCTGGGGCCCAGCCCCAGGCCGAGGGAGACCAGAGGAGACCCTGGGAAAGCAGCTGCACACAGAACTGACCCCTGGTGTGGAAAAGCACACGCTGCCTATGGGGGAAAGGAAATAAAACAGTTTTCCAAGAGCAGGGACCAGCAGAAGCCCGGGTGGATTTCTCCTCAATGTAACGAAGTCCTATATGCTTCCGTGAAAGTTGGTGTGGTGTACTGGTTTGGGAAGGAGACGGAGCTGCCGTGCCCTAGCTCTATGTCATCGAGAGAGTGATTGTAACCTCTGTGTGCCTCCGTTACCCCACATATAACACGGCAGGAGGACGGTAGTTCCAACCTTTCTGCTTTGTTTTGAGAATTAAGTTCCTATTTGTGGCTGGCAGATTAAAAAGTCCTAATAGATGTCTGTTATTTTAAAGTTATCACTAGTAGTAGTCTGTGCCTCCCCGAAGGCTTCTGGTTACACACAGTCCCTCAGGTTACACACATCTTTGAATGAGGGAGGCCAGAGATGCCGCTCAGGATGGGGACTGTTGGGCAGAGTGGTTGGAAATCGACCTTCCTGTCCAAGGCCACCAAACAAACCCCTGGAGGGTTGAAATATGGGAAAAGGTAATGAGAGACTGCGGAGTCCAGAGAGACAGATCCCAAACAACCACCCCAAACATGCCTTCCATTTTTACAGCACCTCCCATTGATCCTGCCCCAGAAATATGAGAAGTCTGGCCCTCAGTCCCAGCAACACTTCCCGTATGTCTTCCTTACACTGCCACATTCCAGACGTACCGACAGAGCTTCTCAAATGCTTTTTCAAATACAACAGTGACCCACCTGATACCCACTTCCTACGATCCACAGAAAATGTGGAACCCAAAGGCAAGTCAAGACTAGGTACTTGAGTCTTACGATGACCCGAATCCTATTCTAGAATATCTCGGGGTACTCTATCCCATCCCTGACCCGAGGCTTAGTTCAACCTGCCTGAGGACAGGACCCCTCTCAGCACCTTCTACCCCATCAATCTCTCCATCTGCCACAATCTGAATATGTACCCCCATGAACTCATATGCTGAAACCCTGCCCCCACCAGGGTGATGGTGTCAGGATGGGGGGCCCTTTGGGAGGTGACTAGGTCACAATAACAAACCCTCGAGAATGGGATCAGTGCTCTTACAAAAGACAGGCGAGCAGGCTCCCCTCCATAACGTAAGACACAGTAAGAAATCTGTACCCCTGGAAGGGGGCCCTCACTAACTGTGGTGGCACCCCAATCTCAGACTTCCAGCCTTCAGTGAGAAATAAATGTCTGTCATTTATAAGCCACCCAGTCGTTGGATTTCATTAGAGCATCCCTACCAGACTGAAACACCAATCCAGTGTGCCCCCAGTGCAAGTCACCTGCCCTCAGTGGGGAGGCTGTCTGCTTTGTCCAGGGCTTTGGACGAATTCCCACGCCTCCTCCTTCCCAGCTTGCAAGTTTTATGCTAATCTAGTTTATTTCCTAGTAAAGTTAACAGTCTCTGCAGACAACATCCGACTTCTAGATTTGGGTGCCCCGGGTCTCAAGGTGGTGGGCCAGTCCTTGCCTAGTTAAGCTGAGGAAGTCTTTTGGCTGCCTAGACCAGGATCTGCCAGAAATCCTGCAGGGTTCGTTAGATCATTCTAGGTCAAGATCAGAGGAGGCAGAGGTTTCTAGCTCCTGCATTTCCTCTCGGTTACCTAATCACACTCCTGGGGAGAGAGTTCCTGAGTGGGGTTCTTGTGCCATTCAGCCTATGCAATATGCAAATAGCTTGTGACTGAGCCCGGGTCCCTTGGGCAGTCACACACACACACACACACACACACACACACACAGAGGGACTTCAAGAATGGACTCATTTGGAAGTAATATCAGGGGCTGTTTATCCTGTGTGGCCTGAGCCCAGAGGCCCTCTTGGCTTTGGAAGTGGCCCAGCCTCCTGAGAGATCCCCCTCCCCTTCGGAGGGAGCGAGGGGAGACAGGTGGAGGTCCCGTAATTCTGGGCAGTTACGAAGTGCAGAGCATGTACCCTGGAAGGTGGAGATGGGGAGGCACGGGACAAATCAACCTTGTGAGTGTCTGGGCTTGTCTGGGTGTCCCTGCTCGGCCAAAGATCTAGCTAGGCAGGAACACTCACCCCGACACGTGCTGTAGGCATTGGTGGGGAATCTCTCATCAGAGTCTTATTGAGTTCTCCTCTGAAGAAAGGGGACAAAAGCAAGTCCTACTGAATGGGACGTGGTGGAGTCAGGCCCCGGTCAGGCCTACTTTGTAGGTGGGATTGACCTTTCTGTGGGCCCAAACTCACACTGTTCTCATTACTGGTTCTAGGGAGCTGGGGAGCATAGTCTCACTCTGGTGGTTATTTTGAGGGCTAATGCCCATGTTGACTTGTTTCCAAGGGAGGTAATGGAGGGGAAGAGCTTTTTCCCCAAACTGCTTGTCTCTCTGCTCCCTTCCCACTGAGCCCGCTTCCCAATGAGGCTTCACTTTTAGCCTTTTGCCCTTGGTCTGCCATGCTCCGTTCCGCAGGAATCCCCCATCCTTGACACCCAACCAACCTCCTGTTTTCCATCCACTGATTCCCTCACCTTGCCCCTTGGCTATAAATCCCCAGCTGGCCCTGCTAGGTCTGGAGATGAGTCTACACTCTCTCCCCATTGCAGTGGATAAAGTCTTCCTTATTGGGTCAGCAACATCTGCTCCATTGCTTTTCTTTGTGACCGCACCTGTATACATGCAAACTCTTAACAGAGCATACGTAACCAATCTGCATTTGTTCTGTTGGGTTGTTTCATTATCTCTCCTGTGCTCAGAGAAGCTGCTTGGAAAGGCTGTTCAGGTCTGGGGACAAGAGAGCCATCAGTCACCCCTGGCCATGGGACCCCCTGTCAGGAAAGAGTTGAACACGGTCCCTGGGGCTGAAAGTGACCGAGGGACCCCTCTCTTTGCTCTGCAGCTGGTCAGCTGTGTATTAAGTCCTGGGGATTCTGGAAGGAGCCACTACTGCCTCTGGCTGGGAGGGAGGAGGGGAGCTAGCAGGGCAGCAGGAGAAAGGCCCCCGGGAGTGTCTCCCTTCTAGGCTCTGCTCTGCTCTTTTCCCTTGGAAAGGACTGTTCTAACCTTGGTTCCTGCAGAAGCACTCTCTGTCATTAGAGGCGGTTCTCAGCATATCTATTTTGGAGCTGCAGCTGGTTGCTTCTCAGAATAAACAGAGCTGTGATATTGGGATAAAAGAAGAACGGAGTAACTTCTCTTTACGCCCTCCCTCTTCTCAGTGGTTTCCAACCTGCACCTCCCTCTTCTCAAAGGCCCTGCCCTAAGACCCCTTGCCTCTCACTCCCTGCCCTGTAGCTTCCATACTGCAATCTTGTAATCACATGTCCCCTCCCAAGCACATAGGGGCCCCTGTTCTCGCCAGTCTCTGTGTGAGGCTCAGGGGATGTAGGGCCTGCCAAGAACTCAATGTCAAGCAACACAGAGTTCGTAGAGTAGGGACTTCCTCCAAAGAGCATAAGAGCTGATCCAGCCTTCAGGGTTTTGCTGGAACAACTTGGGTCCTCGCCGGGGATGTGCTGTGCTCTGGGTCTCAGAGATCCTGGGGCTCAAGGAAGGAGCTGGAACATGCTGACCGTGCACCCTTCCGCTTACCTTAATGTGTTGTGGTGCGGATGGTTGTGTTGTACTATGGTCATTGACAAGGGAGCTTGGTGCTTTAGGGACAGGAGAAGTCAGATATTGTTGATTTTGGACAAAACAGATGTAGGGGTTCCCTTGTGTATTTTTTGGACTGAAATGGCTTCCATGAGGGAGCAAGCAATCAGGGATGTTTTCCAGTTACTTGGGTTTGGGAGGGTCTGGTTGTTAAGGAGCAGATGAAGAGACTTGTGTATGTGGCCCCATTCGAGGCCAAGTTACTCATTGTCTGTTGCTGTGCTTTCCAGCCGAGTGGGTCTGACAGCGCCCCCATGATTGTGCGAGCTCTGGCCTCGTTTTGGTCTGTCTGGAGCGCTTCCTTCACCACCTGCATTTATCTGTTGGCCCGCTATGTGGGGTTTGACCACATGGGGTTACAGAGACAGACCCTAAGGAGGTGGTAGTCTCTGCAAATTGTACAGGTCTCCTCCGAAGTTCTTCCTACTCGGGGTGCAGAGCGGTCAGCCTCACCTCCGTTCCACTGGCCTCGCTGTGTAGGTGCCAGACCAGCCCGTGTGTTGTGTTACCTGAAGCAGCCCTGGGGAAAACCGAGTGAACCAAGACTGCTGCAGCAGGTTTCCTCTCTTGCTTTTGTCTTTATTTTTAAAGACGAAGCTGTGGTTAGACTCTCAAATTAGTCTTTAGAAACCTTGGTGGATGGCTTGGTGGCAAAGCTGTCAGTGTGGGGCTGGGTGAGGGGTACTGGGCCATGAAGGAGCTGCCCTCGGGGGCATCCCTGTGGGTTGAGAGGAGCTGTGGTGCGAAGGTCAAAGTCAAGCACTGGAGAGGGTCCTGTGTCTTCCATGTGCAGTTAGAGGGGCCCAAGGATCAGGAATTTGGGTTTTGAGCTGAAGTGAACTTGGGGTTGTGTCTCAGCTCCACCATTTCCTCATCCTGTGACCTTGGGCTGCTGATTTAGTGCCATGGAGATTCCATTTCCTCATGTGTAACAAGGGGCTATTAATAGATCTATTTAAAAAAAATTCATTCCTTAATTCAAGGTATAAATTACTGAACACCTCCTCTTTGTAAACACTGGACCTGGTACAAACTATAGTGGTGGGAAGGCCTCTGTCCTCATGACACTCATGTCTTCTGGTATATCGATTATATAGGGAAAAACATTTTTAAAAATATATATATAAATATAAATAATTTCAAGTATATTTTAATGAACTTATATATAAATATATAAAATTTATAAATATATGTTGAATATTTATTAATACATATATTTGTGTTATGTTATATATAAGAACATATAAATTTATGCAATTTTCATATATATAAATAATATATAAACAAATATAAATAAAATATATAAAAATTTATGTACACTATTTTTCTTTTTTTAAATATTTTTTTATTTGAGAGAGAGAGAGCAGAATGAAAGAGAGAGCAGGAACAGGGGTGAGAGAGGCAGAGGTAGAGGGAGAAGTGGGGCTTGATCCCAGGACCCTGAGATCATGACCTGAGCCAAAGGCAGATGCTTAACAGACTGAGCCACCCAGGCCCCCTGGTGGGCCATGCTTGAAACACAAAAAGTGCTTGATAAATGGTAGTTGTTATTGTTATTACATTCAACACTGGAAATATGGTATAAATGATCAAGCAAGAACAAAAAAAGTGGTTTTCATATAATACAGTGTTTAGTTTCCTCCTGAGATTTGTAGCTGTCTTTTCTTTCGGTTAAAGAGAGTGTCTTACTCTCCTGAAGAAACAGAACCAATAGTATATATGGATCAGCAACAGCAAGCTGGAGACCCAGAACTATCCACAGGATAGTTCCAGAATGAAGGCCAACAGGCCTAAGACTCAGGAAGAGCTGAAGTTTACATTTGAGTTCAAAAGGCAGGAATCTGTTCAATGCCGCACTTGAAAGGGTGGCAGGCAAGAAGAACTCTTTCGGGGTGCCTGGGTGGCTCAGTGGGTTAAAGCCTCTGCCTTCGGCTCAGATCATGATCCCAGGGTCCTGGGATCGAGCCCCAGATCAGGCTCTCTGCTCATCGGGGAGCCTGCTTCCTCCTCTCTCTGCCTGCCTCTCTGCCTACTTGTGATCTCTGTCTGTCAAATAAATAAATTTTAAAAAATAAATAAATAAAATAAAATCTTTTTTTTTTAAAAGAACTCTTTCATGTTCAGAAGGAGGTGAACCTTTTTAATTCTAGAAGACCTTCTTCACCTGATTGCATGAGGCCCACCCACATTAGAGAGAGCAATCTGCTTTACTCAATGTACTAACTCAAATGTTAATCTAATCCAAAAACTTTACAGAAACACCCAAAATAATCTTTGACCAAATATCTGGACATCCCATAGCCCAGTCTAGCTGACACATAAAATTAAGTAGCACAGGGAGCCATGGCTACAGAATGCTATAGCTGAGAAAGCCCTTGGGTTGCCAGGGTACTGAGTGACCACCCTATCCTGAAGGGGAGAGGAACCCTGGCTGGGGTTGGCCCTCCTGATGGAATGCAAATAGTTGTCCCGGGGCTCAAGCCATTCCAAAGACACGTCTTTGTTAGTTTACACAATGTTTTGTAAATTTATGCCAACATTTAAAGGTTAAAAAGTTCACATAAGAAATCTGAATATCCAGCTTCTCATGAAACACTAGAAGCGGGCCTGTGGGGCTCAGGCGTCCATTTTTCCATGGCAACCATCAGCAGAGGTGCCTTGAGTCCTGGTAGGAAAACTCATTCCCCTCCAGCGAGGGAGGCACTTCTTAGACCATGTCACCCTGTCCTGGACACTTAGAATGAAGACTCAGCCTGCTCCTCCAGCCCCTTCCCCCTCACAGGACAGCCATGCTCCACTAACCCCAAGACTGTGACCAAGTCTGCTCACCTTTCTGAGATTTCACCTTTCTGAGATTCAAAATCTCCTGAAGAACTAGAAGTGGTCACATGGAGTTCAGGCATCTTTTTAGGTCCAGGTCCTATCTTCTTCAAGCTTGACTATCAGAGATGGGCCTTAAATGAGATCTGCTAGAGCCATGGAATCGCAAAAAGCTTAATTCTCAACTCCTGGGGCACAAGGAAGGAACTGGAAGTGTTTAGACAGGAGAAGACATGCCCCTAAGGGAATTGAGAACTGCTTTGAAAATAGCTGAAGGGTTGTCATATTGAAGAAGGAAGGTCTGAGCTCATTTTGAATGTCCCCAGAGGCCAATATTCCAACCAGGGGCCAATAGCTGAGAGAAGTCAGGTTTGTGGTGAGCATAACACAGACTTTTCTAGCTCCTTAGAAGCAGAGAAGACTGGTGCCTAAGGCAGTAAGACCCCATGGGCTGAGGGGGCCATGGGGATCTTGAGGGGCATTCCTTTGCCAGACTGGAAGTTGACCAGGTCAGGGGTTCCAAACCTTTCCTGTGGGAGGTACACATAGACAATGAACATATCTGTACCTTACATGAGAGATAGACTGCCAGGGATGTGAACCCCAGAAGGGGTGGCCCCGGGCCTGGAGGTAAAGACCACGGCAGATCCAATTTGAGGAGACTCAGGATTTATTTTAAGCAGAATTTGTTTGGTACAGTGGGAAGACACGAAATGATTCTTGGAGGAAGTTTATACTCACTAGTCCCAAGAAACAGGAGGCAGAGTATGCCAAGCAGAGGGATCCTATTGAGAAGCCCCAGTGTAAGTCAGGGGGCACAGGGAGAGGGGAGAAATGTGGCCATGAGCCTCTCAGGTGTTTTCCTTGGGAAGGGATGGTGAAGCAGGGCAAGCCGGTCTAGAATTATTAGCTGGTTGGAGTAATTTCAGCAGGCTCTGGGGGCACAGGGACTGTCCCTAGTTGTGTGCTACCTGTCCCCGGGGTGATTAGAGCAGGTGGCTTGGCCCAAGGAGTGAGAGTCCAATAAACGAGGTGATGGGTGGTGGAGCTCCAGATTGGTTGGTTTATGAATGAAAGGCATGCTCTGGAGAACTGGCTAGCACAAATCCTTCCAGAGTCAGCAGGGCCCCAGAGGTCAAAGCGCCAAGCACAGAAACTAGGAAACATGGTTAGGACAAGGCCCAGCCCACAAGTCCTGAGGGGATCCTTTTCTTCAGGTGCACCAGGAAGAAGTTTCCATGGCCTTCCAGCCCCAAGGTGCTATGGTCAGCACCTCCAGCCAGAAACACCCTGAGAGTCCAGGCTTTCTCTCTGTCTGTATATAGGGGACTCTAGGCTCAGAGAGGTGAGCAAATTTGTTAACAGTCTCAGGGTTAGTGGAGCATGGCTGTCCTGTGAGGAGGAAGGGGCTGGAAGAAGCAGGCTGAGTCTTCATTCTGAGCATCCAGGACAGGGTGACATGGCCTGCATCATTGGGGTTCCCATTGGGGATAGTGAAAAGAGGGGAGCACTGCAGTCCCTACCGGGTCAGTTCTCCTGGTTCCCCGTACCCTGCCCCAGATGCACAAGGAAGACTTAGAGCCAGAAGCAGCCTGGACAAAGACACCACAGCTCAATCCCAGCTTTGTCTGCCTGGCACGGAGCATCGGACTTGAGCAGCTCATTTCCCTCCTGGCATCAGCCTCATTGGCTGTGATGCATTCCTTCTCAAACTGCAATATAACACCCTTCCTGCTGGAATGAAGATTCCTGTTCCATTGTGCCCTCACTGCCCCAACACACTCATCATTTATTCTGATGGGTAGATCTCAAATAGGCCTCCTGTATTTGCATACCCCTGAAAAGCAACCAGGGTTTGGAAACCACCAGACTGGGAGATCTCCTAGACCCCCTCCAACGCAAGATCCCACACCATCCTGATCCTTTGGGCTGGTCCCTGTGGGGTCATACCGGGGAGGCAGTGGAGCAGAAATGACTTCTCGGAGTTCACAGCTACCAGTTAGGGGAGAGGAGGAACCAGAAGCCAGATCTCCTGACAAGATACTACCACCTCAGTGACTTCAACAGCAGACCTTTGTTTCTCACTGTTCCAGAAACTGGAAGTGCAAGATCAAGATGTCCACAGGGTTGGTTTCTCAAGAGGCCTTTCTCTTGGTGCACAGATGGCGGTCTTCTCACTGTGTCCTCACCCCGGTCTTTTCTCTGTAGACAGCTGATGTTTCTCTGTGAGTCCAGATTTCCTCTTTTTACAAGGCCTCCATTGACCTGAATCACCTCTTTAAAGGTCCTATCTCCAAATACAGTCAATTCTGTGGCCTTGGGAGTTGGAACTTGAACATGCAAAGCCTGGAAGCCTGCCTGGTGGGGCGGCATTCTTTCCTCTGCTCCTCATACCTCTCCCCTAGTGGGCCTCTTCTCCCCCACTCCATGGGATGCACTCAGCGCTGCTCCCCACCATGGGTGAGCCCTGCATTTACTGAGTGTACCGTGCCCATCCACATCCAGGGCCGTGTTCTACCCATATGACCTGTTGGTTCCCAGCAGGGCCGTGGGCCATGGCAGTGAGCGGGGCAGCCTGTGTTTGGGGTACATTCCCCTCACCTGGCACACGGCCATGTGCAATTAGACACATGACAAACAATGGCGATGCTGATGGCAGTGATGTTGAGAGCTGAGAATAGAACCCCGGAGTGGGATGTTAGTCTGCTCCGCCCACACTATGGGGACCAGCCAGCTTAGCACAGGGATGAGCAGGGACTAGAGGTCAGAGTAGACTCAGTGGCCAAACAGGAGGCACAGTGGTGATTAGAAGACTCTGGGAGAACATCTTAGGGGATGCTCCTTCAAAGCCTGTGTACAGCTCTAAAGTCCGAGGAACCTGAGACCAGAGCCAGAGAGCTGGGAACTTCAGGGCCGACCTGGCCAGCTTGACTGCCCCCCTACCCAGTGCCCCTGCCGAAAGACTGAGTGGCCTCTGGGGGTGTCTGCTTGCCATCACTGATGTCAGCCTGGCTCGTCCAAACTCATCCATTGAAGTGGGCATTAAAATGTGTATGGACAGCAGGCAGTCTTGGTATGAAATGATCTAGGAACAGCCCACCCTACCTCAAATTGTCATGTGTCTGCAGTCCTGTGTTGAGAACCAGGACTGGCCGTGCAAAGAAGGGAGGCGGCGCGGCTCAGGTGGGGCAGCTCCCCAGGCAGCGCCGGCACCTCCCAGGAACAGCTGTAGGAAAATTCCTTGACCACATCATAGAAAGGGACTCTCCGGTACTAAAAACAGCCCCAAACTGGAACCAGCGGGTTGCCTTTGACAAGACTGAGTCACTGCCTTCGAAATGTTTGCGTAGATGCTTGAACCAGAGGAACACAGATGAGTTGTGATTGTGACCAACCCTTGACATCAGGGGTTCCAGGTTCACCAAGTGTGGTTCTATACGTTATTTGTTAATATTCATAACAGTTCTAGGGAAGATCGTGTTCTCACGTCCAGCTTGGGTGGGTGAGCTTGCTGAGGTTCAGGTTGGTAACAGGATTTGTTCCAGATGTGTTGACTAGGCAGGGGAGACCTGGAAGTTGTGCTTCTTCTGCTCCCTAATGTGGCACAAACCTGCCCCTCCTGGAAACCTCCTTTGGCTGCCAGTTGGGAGGCCATTGTTCTGACCCTTTTTCTGCATTCTGTTGAGTGTGGGCCTGCACCTTTTCGGAGCCAGCATCCCCTCTAGAGAGAAGAGAAAGGAGACTGGGCAAGTGCTTTGTGAACTGCCACTCAGTCCTCTGTGTGTGAGGAAAAAGTCCCTGTGTAAGGTCACCTTTGAAATTAAATGCCCTGTCTACCTCATTCTGGGCAGGCAAGCACCTAGGCTCGGGTTGGAAGAAGCTTCTCCCTCATGGTGGGCAGGGTGAGGTAACCATCAGAGAGGTATTGGGTCTGGTTGTGGAAGGTTCTAGAGAACAAAAGCTTCCACCCCTGTGTGACTCTGTACCTGACCTGGCTGGTGTCATCTGCATGGTTGGTCTGTAAGGGATCGCTTGGTCTCTTGTACTTGCCAGGGCATTCACCCCGGTGACAGGGGCCTCCCAACAAAGGTTTCAGTGGTTTTACCCTTCAGAGGGCCTCTGTGCTTGTTCCCACAATCAAGAGTCCAGCTCTGTGTCTTTGGGGAAGTCACTCATCATCTCTGGCCTCATCTACAAAACAAAGGAGGTAAAAACCCAATTAGTTATAAGGCCCTTCAGAGCTGATTCTCATCACTGGTGAGTTTATCATTTTAGTTGATCTGTTTTCCCTGATATCAATATCCCAAGTCATTACTCTTTTTTTTTTTTTTTTTTTTTTGTCTCTCTATTTTCCCACCCCTCACATTTTTTTTTCTCAGGCAAGCATTTCTCCTGCAAAATCCTAGGAGATTTCCTGTAGGTAATGATTTTAGCTCTCAGAATTTTAGATCCAAGAGGGCACTTTGAGAAGCATCTAATCTGATCCTGCAGCTTTACCCTGGAGTTCAGGGCCCCTGAGAAGTATTTTGGGGGTTCCGCCAACACTGAAGCATTTTCCGCCAGACAGTGAGGAGTTAAACCGTCTCAGGAATCGGGCTATCACTTTTAACAGTTTGAAATATTCATGCTTTAGACTTTGTTGGAAACATGTTCCTGTCCCCTAATCTCTTCACTTTCTCTGATGAGAAGCCTGAGGTCCCCACAGGTGAGGTGAGTTGGCCACATTATCAAAGGATCATTCTGGCGCTGAAGTTGAATGTGATTCAAAAGACTTAAACATTATTGTTTTTTGTGTGTGCATGTAAAGGATGAGAAAATTCTCAGTCAACAGAAGGAAAGAATAGAATGAGGGGTGGTGGGGGAGCACTGGAGGCTCTTGAAGACCTCAGTGTGGACAGAACAGCCACCATGAGGGGAAGGGCCCCAGGGCTGGCTCCTCTCACCCCCTGCCACAGAGCACTTTCTGGGTTCTGCTGTGCTCTCTCTCCCTCCCGCCTCAAGTCTGTGGTGAAGCTGTGGAGAAGTAGGTTGCTGTTCTTTTTTCTGACTTCCTGTGTGCTTCGGAAACCTCAATGAAATAAGAGCTAAAGGCAGAAAGGGCCAAGGACTGTTATGTCAAACATAGACTTATCCCTGGCATGGGGGGTGGGGGGGCAGATTTGTGATTTTCACAGACCAGAGCCCAGGACTGTAGCCCCTGGGCTAGGGAAGTCACCTGGGGCTGGAAGTAGGAGGTGGGCACCTCACTCTTTTCAGTCGTGGCTCCAGTATAGCTATACAGATAGCCCAAGTGATTTTTTAAGAACTATTCATCATTGAGGCCAAACCCATTAAAAAGGAAAACTCAATTACCTTTCCAGAACAGCTGGTGCATTTTCTCCGTGTCTCCCTTTCTGCCTACAACCTCCTTGCAACCATGGCAGCATGTTTGTATAGCGGGTATGTGTATAGTCTTTCAAGTTTTTAATACGACCTTGATTGCAGAAGCCTAAGTGGGCTCCTTATCAGTTACCTTTCCGGGCAGACAGGAGTCAATGAATGAGTGCAGCTCTGTACCTCTGTGAGAAGGACAGAGCTATGGGGAAACACCCTGCATTTCTTTTCTCTTTCTATTCCTTTTTTTTTTTTTTTTCCTTTTTAAAGATTTGTTTATTTGTCAGAGAGAGAGACGGAGCACAAGCAGGGGGAGCAGCAGGTGGAGGGCTCCCGCCGAGCTGGGAGCCCATGTGGGGCTCCATCCCAGAACCCTGGGATCATGACCCTAACCCGAGGCAGCAGACACTTAACCAACTGAGCAGGTGTCTTTTTTTTTTTTTTTTTTTTTTGATGACACATTGCTGAGCCCATAAACCCCCATTCTCAGAGCCTCGTATTCAAAAACAGTGTCCCACAGCAGACCCTATGGGTCAGTTCTTTCTTGGCCTAGCCAGGACACCTGGCTTAGTTTCTATGCCTGACATGGATCCATGAGATCTTTCCCTTCCATAGCCCTTTAAAAAAGGTAATAGTAATTTTGCCTTCCTTTGGGCTCAGAAAATTTGGGATTGGGTTTTTCCCTTTGTGTTTTATTTTGTTCTTCTAACCAGGGAAGAAAAAGATCCTCCCCCAGTTGGAGTAGTGTTTGGGAAGATGACTCTAGGCTGGGGGTTTTTCTCACCGCCGCACTCGGCATTCCCAACTATGACTGGAGTTTTAAAAGATCAGGGTTCCCTCAAATTTTCTGAGCTCTGAATAACCAAAACCACCTATTTCTTCTCTTTCTGTCCATTTCCCAATAATGGGCTTGGGTAACAAGAGACTGAAACAGAAACCGCTCCTGTGCTCTGAAGTAAAGGCTCAGAGACACCCAGGAAGTTCGCATGTTTGAGAACGAGTTCTAACGATAGGACCTGGCCTGGTAATGAGAGGCCTCCAGACAGGGAATCAGGAGACCACGGTCCCAGCCAAGAGTCCTCATGTGTCAGCCTCTTTGAAACTCAGCTCTCCCTTCCGAGACAAGGGCCAAAACCGCTGCCCCACCTGCACCTCTGCTGCCTGTGGGTGAGTATCAGAGTCACCTGGGATGCCAGTAAAATGTACACGTGGCTGGATCCAGCCCCAGAGGTCTCCACTCACTAGGGACGGAGCCTTGCAATGTGACCATCTGTTTATGTCTACATTGTTACCAAAAAATTATTCAGATCCTTGTTAAAGATGGTAAGGAGGACTTTATTTGGGAGGATAGAGCAATGGGGTTTTGCTGGAGGGGAAAGTCATGAAAATAAAACGAGGAAGAGTAGGGATTGATAGCTAAGAAGCAGGGTAGGGAATCCGTGGATGGAAAAATTGCTAAGAGTGTAGGGTAATTCTTTTCTGAAGGGACATAATAGGATTGCTGCTGAAGGCGGGCCAGGGCAATCTGATATTACCTAGGCGATGCGGATGGAAGGGGGGCGGTGGGAAATTGAACCAGATATCAAGAAAAATCAGCTGCGGAAGGTGGGGAATTCTGGTTAAGGCCACCTAGCAGGAGTCTTGCTGAAGACCGACTCCATGAGGACAGGGACGGAAGCCGAAGCTCGGGGCTGGCCGAGCGGAGGGCTCAAAGGAAGCCGGCTGAAATGTGGTCAAGGAGAGAGTCTATCAGTGTACAGTATGTATACTGACACGTGTGCACAGAGCCAGGGTGACGCAGCTGTGGGACCAGGTGCTGTCTGAGACCGTATTGGTATTATAGGTCCAGCAGTCTGGCCTTGTCACGATTTAGGATATAGAACCCAAAGGACAGTACCAGGAGGTGTCTGTGGGCCGAGCACGGCTGCCTTCACGGGCAGCCCAGGGCCCTGCATCCCTGCAGGGTGTGGGGGTAAAGAGCCCCAGCTCTGCTCTCTACTTGCTCTGTGGCCTTCCAGAAGTCACTCAGCTCAGCCTCACCTCCTTCATCCGTGGGATAGATGACACAGTATGTTATGAGTGTATAGCAGTGTGTTATGAGCACCGAATGGGCTCACTGTGCATGTGAGGTGTGGGCCTAGGGTCAACCTAAGGAAATGCTATTCGTTCTAGGAAGTGAGCCCCTTGGTGTGCATGCAGCGGTGGAGGAAGGAAGAGGACACGCAGTCAGGGTCCCAGGGGCATGGGGCTCCCTGCCGTGCTGCCCACGCTCTGCTTTCTCAGAGGACTGTCTGCAGTCACAGAGAACTGTCTAGTCCTGGGGCTCTCTGCAGATCATACTGGGCTACCTCTCCTCCCTATTCACCCCGGATCCCGAGTGTAGAGAAGATCCAGAAATCTGGATTTCCAGGGCCTGTTTGCTCTCTCTAGTCTTGCTTTTGAGGCCAGGGATTGGCCCCTCCTTCGGGGCTACATGCAGAGCCCAGAAAGGAGGGTTGTGTCACAAAGGCAGGTTGAGGTGGACAACGGAGAGAGGGCTGGCCCCTCTCCTGTGGAAGTCACTGATTTTTTTCATATAGTTAACCAATTGAAAGGTCGAAGAACTTAGGATCCTTTATCTGTATGTCATTCTAAATGTAGATGCGTTTTTATGTCGTTGTAATCAGGATGTGAACTTTGTTCCTTGTCACTTCGCATCTTTATACAAATGTTTTCATGTAACCAGTGCTCATATTTTAATCGAGTTTATCATTATCGATAGTGCCTGGAATCCCTGCACCCCCCAGGCAGCGCTCTGATGATTTTGTTCTGATTTTAGGATCTCCCTGCTATAAATAGTACAGGTGTGAACATCTTTGTGCACATGATCCATGCTTTCCCCCGTTGGGGGTATGGGGTGTTTCCCCAAGTTGGGGGACCAGGTCCGTACATGGGACTTGCTTTATATTTTAACCAGCTTGCCTTTAGAAAGCCAGTTCTGAATCACCTGGCAATTGTCCCGGTTTCCTTTCAAGGCCGTAAGCATAAGATTTTATTCTTTTTCTCTTGGCTTCTTGGCTTATATAGACGATTTGTAGTGGTGCCTCAAAGTTGTCATTAGCGTTTTTCACTGCTGAGGATTTTTCCATCTATTTTTAATTTCCTAGAGCCTCACACACAGGTGGCATCCTGTTTGCTTGACGGGGCGTCTAAATTGCCGTTTCATCCAATCCGCATTAAAACGAAAGCTGATGGCTGCAGGGTGCATGTGGGGGCCCGTGTCATGTTTAATGGCTTTGATATCTGTTTACATAAAGCAAATTTGTGTCCCAGATTTGCGAAGAGGGGAAGATCGGGGATTGGCAGGTGGGGAAGCTTTTTCAAAAGGATGTTTTAGCTGTTTTCAAGGTGGTACTAGACGAGGGGGCCAACTGTTAGCACTGACTTTGTACTTTCCCACTGGAAAATAATGTCAATTTTTTTTATTATCGATGTTTATGGTCGATTTTTTTTTCCTGTTTATTAAATGGGTCCTAAGAGATAACTTAAAAATAAAAGTGGATGTCACCATCATTATTACACATATTAATATATCAAATGCTGGTGTTCCTTTTGGTGCTGCCTGGCTAGAAGGTGATAAGCTTACATGTAAGTTTCTGTTTGGGTCACACAGAAAAGCAGGGTTCATTGGAGCTGTCCTCTCTGGCACAGAAATACCCTGGATGTGAGGAGACAACGCCAGAGTGGGGTTGGGGGAGGGTGGGCTCCCAGGTGGGATTGGAGCTGTCAGCGCCAACTTGCATTTGTTGGGTTAAAATGGGAAATCCGAGATCTGGTCCTGCCTTTGCCACTTAATAAGGGTGAGCCGAGGCAAGCTGCCCAGTCGCTTTTCCTCATCCTCAGAATGGGAATGACTTCTGCCTTGCGAGATGTCAACAAGATAGCAAGAGTGCAAATACCCTGGAAAGTATGTCCTCTGCACACACAAAGACCCTTTTCCCTCCTGTCTCTCTGTTGCACGTTTTTAATCCTTGACTTGGATAAAAGAGTGGGGTCCTTCTTTTGCTTTGGCAGCCCTACAACCATTTGAAACCAGCAGTCCTGTCCTCACTTCCCAGGACTTCTCTCCCCTGCCCCTCCTGTGTCATGAGACAGAATTCCCAGGCTCCCAGGACTCTGAATGTCCTCCTTCTAGAATGTGGCAGCCTGTCAAACCTCAGGGTCTCTGGGCCAGTAGTGCTGTTGATGTGGTCATGTCTATGCAGAGCCCCGGGGAAAATCACCGTCCCTATTTTAGGGGTTTTTCTAGTAGCCCCAAAATTGCATTGATCTTTCTGGCAGCCGTATGTATCATAGTGACTAACCATGAGCTCACAGACAGCTTAAACCCCATTTTTGTTTAACCCATGCCGTTGCTAAACCACATCTTCCTCACCCCAGATTGGGGAAGTTTTATGGGTTTTTTTTTTTTTTAATCTACGTAAAGAACCTCACGTTTATCCCATTTCGCCACTTGTGTTTTGTTACACTTGGCGTGTCTTACCAACCTGTTGCAGATTTCAGGAGTCTTTTGTGGCCAGCATTTGTAGTCATGGTCTCTCCCCATCCTGTGCTTCACTTGGAGCTTCTCACCTGATAACCACAAACTCTTTAATGCCAAATTAACAGGTGTGAACAAAGGCCAATTAAAATAGCAGTCAGTCCCCAAGTGAATACAAACACTCGATCAGCAGTCGATGGAGAAACCGCTTATGAATTCAGCTGCTTGTCATCTGCCCCCCTCATTAACCTCTCAAGAAAATGGGGAAGAACTCAGTCAAATGCCTATAACTGAAGCATCGATTCGTCACGGCACCAAATTTCCCTGCTCAACAACCAACTCTGTAATGCACCCAGCCAGGGAAATGAGATTAGCTGGAGTCGTAGGCTGGGAGAAAAGGAATGAGTTGAGATCATGACTCAAAAGTAGAGAAGCTGGGAAAGAATTTAGTTTGGGGTTAGAGATGACAAAGAATGTGGTTTTGAAAATTACAACCTTTAGGAGATTAGAGAATAACAGAAGCTCCTTGGAGGGAGAAGCACATCTTAAAACTCCAGGCTTCTGGGCACCTTGTATGTTGCCATCTTCAAGTGCTGGATGTGGGTGGGGGAAGCCTGCAGGGCCAGATGTGGAGGGTTGAGGGTCAGGTCAGAGCCGGGCTGGAGGCAGGTCCTCAGAAATGTGCCCTCCCAGCCCCTGCCCAACCAGCTCTCACAAGCTGATGGCAGCCCTTTCTCCCCCAAAGGCACTTTCAGCAAAGTCACATGGTAGCTTGAAATCAGCCTTGGAAGCATTTACACCAGCATTAGCAAAGCCTGCGAATCGGGTCCCCCTTCCCCTGCGTCACCAGTTGGGAGTCACGGCCCAGGAACTGCATCATCAGAACTGCCCCGGAGCCTCCCAGCTCACACCTGCGATCTGTCCTCTAGCCTGAATTAGATCGTTTTTTTTGTTTGTTTTTGTTTTAAGATTTTATTTATTTATTTGTCAGAGAGAAAAAGCACAAGTAGGGGGAGTGGTAGGGAGAGGGAGAAGGTGGCTTGCTGCTGAGCAAGAAGCCTGATGTGGGGCTCGATCCCAGGACGCTGGGATCATGACCTGAGCCGAAGGCAGATGCCCAACCACTGAACCACCCAGGTGCCCCGAATTATATCTTTTAAATGAAAATCTGCTTCCCCACAGGGTGATGTTCAAATTCCTTAGTGTGTTGCCACTGTCTTCTCATTGCCCAACACCCCTCACCACCCTCCTCACCAGCCTCATGCCACGTCATGTGGTTTCTGATCTTGCTGTGTCACCTTCTCCTGAGATTCTGGGGCCCCCTACATCAGTGCTCTTCCATGCTCCTCAAGCACCAAGCGTGGACCCCTGTTAGATCTCATCTCATGCTGTGGCTAGATTACGTTCATCTTTTTCCTCTCTCTTTTTTTTTTTTTTTTTAAAGATTTTATTCATCCATTTGAGAGAGAGAGCGCACAAGCAGGGGGAGAGGCAGAGGAAGAGGGAGAAACAGACTCCATGCCGAGCTGGGAGCCTGATGTGGGGCTTAATCCCAGGACCCTAGAGACCATGACCCGAGCCAAAAACAGATGCTCAACCAACTGAGCCACCCAGGTGCCCCTCATCTTCTTCTTGACTGAATTATGAGTCTCTGCTGGACAGGGACCCTCTTCCCTCTTCTGTTTAGCTGCCTATCTCTGGAGTCTGGCATGCCTCCTGAAACAGAAGAAGTCAGAAAGGCAGGGGCGCGGGAAGGAGAAGAAGGGAAGAACAGGGGAGGGGAGGAGGAAGGAAGGAGAGCTGGGAAAGAAGGGAGGAAGGAGGGGAAAAAGCAGGTTAGCAGAAATCACTCATGAACTGGCAAATAGGGAGCAAGGTTCCGGGGGTTTGCTCAAGGGTTGGGGGAACAGTGCAGCCCAGAGGGCACGCAGGAAGTCTGCCTAGCTCTAGTAATCAAAGTCCTTGAACTAGCGAGAAGAGGAACAAGGAAGAACGGGCTCACACATCTACGTTGCTTCCCCCCCCCCCCACCCCTGCCAGCCAGCCCCATGTCAGCCGGCCTCCGGGTTGGTAGGTGCTGGCAAAAGAATGATCCTGAGTGGGTGATGTGTGTGGGCGTGGCGAGCTGAAAATGTGCTAGAGCCTCAATAAATGCTTTTTGAATTACATTGAATTCTGGCTGGGGGATAATCACCACCTTTCTGGTTCCTTCCTTCCAGAGGTAATGGGGAGGGATTAACCCAGTGATGGACTGGGGGGCCTGGAGCGGGCACCATGCTGGCCCTATGGGAACTGGGGCTGAGAAGGCTTGGGCTGGGGGGTGGGGTACACCGCGTGACCCCAGCAGGGCACAGCTCGCCCAGAAACACGGGCCTGGCTCCCTGAGACGGCAGTCACTGCCAATTAGTTAAGTGGCTGCTCCCAGCAGGCCTTTGCAGAGGAAAGGCATGTGTTCCCCATTTCGTTGGTGTGGAAACGGCAAGAGGAAGTGAGTCAGAGACAGAGTGGAAATAAAGCGCGTGTCTCGTGACATGCCGGCTTCTGCTAGATCCAAAGGGCTTATATTGTGGCTGTCTCGCGTGAGGCTTCCTTCCATGCTTCTGTGATATTCTCAGGACAGATGATGGCCCTGTGTCTGTGTGTGTCCAGAGTGTGAGATAGGGCTGAGCTTTCCCGGTGGGCAGGCGGGTGGAGGAAGGTGGGTGTGGGCCCAAAGGTGGCATCAGAGAAGCGGGGACGGAAGGAGCCAATCCCGGACTCACTGGGCCGGTCTAATGTTTGGCAAGTAGGGACTGGTAGGGAGTTCCTGGTTCTTTCTTCTGCCAAGTCACAGGCACTTAAAAAATACATGTGCCAGGGAGTTTACAGAAGTAATCTCTGATTCTCCAGAAAAATCTGCAGGCTAGATAATGTTAGCCCCAGTCTCCTGAGAGAGGAACCTGAAGCTTAGCACGGTGAACTTGTCCAGGTCACACGAACAGTCAGCGGCCGAGGCTTGAAGGCCACCACGTTGCCTGACCCTGAAGTGCACGGTGGGGAAGGCCCCAGACTTACGTGACAGGGCAGCCCGAGGACACGGTTTGAAACCTGGGTTTGATGAGTCAGGTGACTGACCTCGTCACTCAGGTGAGCACACTTTCTCCCTGACAGTGCCACCTCTCTGAGTAATGGTCCCTCCCCAGGCTCCCTCAGATCATGGGTGGAACTTTCAGCCCTCGAGACAGTGTGTTTTATGCCCAGGATGCCCACCTCCGCTTCCACATCTGACTCTCCCAGAGGCCCAGCTTCAAGGTCATTTGCCAAAGACAGTCATTGTCGCTTGATAAACAAATGAGTGCTGGAAAACCAACCAAGGTCAAAAGACATAATGTTAGAGTAAAAGCCTGCCCTTCAAAAAGAATACATTGAGCTTAATGACAAATTCCCTGTAGCGTCTGTATTTTTCCCATTTTGCCGCAGTCACTGGAAAATATCAGACGCCATCATCCACATACCAGCCGCTGTTGGGGAGCTCTGACCCGCCTGGCCCGATGTCTCTAGGCCTCAGAGCCGGTTGATGGCAGAACTCGGCACGAGCCCCTAAGCATGGTGGCAGGACACATCACCAGCCACCTTGTCTTTGGCAATTGCTTACGCAAATTCCTGACACAAAGGATGTGTTCCGTTAAGACATAACATTACCCGACATTGTCTTCAAGTGCAAGATTGTACTTTTCTGTGATGTCGACGCCCGTGACCCTGTAATCTTCCTCTGCCGGGAACCCAGCCCTAGGCCCAGTGGTAACCCAGAGGATCCGAATGGGCCTTAATTCTGTTTTAGGGCCCCCTCCTTTCAGCAGGTGAACATCTTGCCATTCAGGAAGAGTGTCATTTATTTTCTTCCTGAAGACCTCAGGGACTCCGAGATTGTACAACCTCCCTTATTACCCTTTCCAGGTTTTGGCTGAGACATTCTTATAGCCAATCAAAACTCTTCCTGTTTTAATTTAAGCCCATTTCCTTGTGTTTGTTGTTCTTTGATTTGGACTTGGGCAGACCTGGATTGGGAAGCAAGCTGGAGCCCACGATGGCTCAGGGCCAGGATTTCCACTGGCGCTGTGAGACCTTCTCTCCTCTGACACTGTTCGAAGGGGCTGGTGCATGCTGGGATGTAGGGAGGGATCCCTGGGCTAGGAGTCATGGTCTTGACTGGAAAAAGGGGCAGTACACTTGACTCACAGGTTGAGAGTCAAAAGATTTAGGGATCATCAAAATACAGAGACAAGCCAGTGATGAGAAAATCAAGTCATCCAGCAAAATATGGAGAAACAGACAAGTTCTGTTGTCAGAAAGAGGAGCTAGAGGCAGCAGATTGTTCCCCTATCCGCCTGTCTCTGTGTTCAGTGATGGGTGTTGGCAGTTTGAAATCAGCCATAGTGGGAACATTTACACCACAGAAATTGGCAAATGCTGCAAATCCGACCTTCCCCTGCCCCACCCCCTCCTCCAGAGGGCCACTGGCAGGGGGCACAAGATATGGGGACTATAGATGGTCAGACAAGATTTTGGAAAATAAGCAAGTGCTAACCATGATGATAAAGCCTTTTGTTGGTGTTCAGCTTTATTGCTTACAATGAATTTTCACTTGCATTTTTGCCCTTCATCCTCACAAACCTTCTATAAGGAAAACAGGGCAAGTATCATTACCCCTATTTTATAGGTGAGGCAGATGAGGCCAACAGAGGTTAAGTAACTGGCCCAAGGTTTTAGAGCTAGTCAGAAAATGAGCTGGCAGAGGGACAGTGAGAGAAGCCTGTGAGTGAGGTCAAGGGCTGTGTACTCCTTACATCACACCTTTCAGTTACTCTGCTCCAGAGAGTTGGGGGGAGGGGAATCCCTTGGCAGTCCATGGCAGACCAGTGCTGACAGGTGGGAGTTCGGGAGTGCCCTTGAGGAAGTTGCTATGTATCCAACAGCCTACCTTTCTGGGCCCTTGTCTTTGGTGGGCTCTCATCTTTTAATCAAACACATGAATCCCTCCCCACCAGCACCCTCCCTCCCATGACCAAGTCTTAGCATGGAGAGAGTCACACTCCCTAAACCAGAAGACCTTAGGATTCTTCACAGACTGGGGACAGTCAGTGCCAAGTTGACATTTTCCTCCTTCCGCAGAGTCTATGTCAGTAGTATCAAGAGATACCACCTTCTTTGAAGGCAGATGGGAAAGTGGGAAAAACTTGGCACTTGGATTCAGATCTGCTCTGGGATCCAAGCTGACTACTCGACAAGCAGGAATCCTTGACCAGATGGCTTAAACCTTGTTTTCTCATCTGTATAATGGGCATACTCATCCCTGCCCATCTCCAAGGATGGTGGTACAAAGCACTTAGGTTTTTGGAATAAATAGCCAGAGGTTACTGCTGCAAAGGATTAAAGACAGATCTACAGGTCTTACCTCAGGCTGAAGGTGGAAGTCTAGCTGGGGTGCCTGGGTGGTGCAGTTCATTAAGCAACCAACAATTGGCTTTGACTCATGTTGTCATCTCAGGGTCATGAGATCGAGCCTTCTGTTGGGCTCCACACTCAGCATGGAACCTGCTTAAGAGTCTCTCTCTCTTTCTGCTCCCCCCACCCCCACCCCCACACATGCACTTTTTCTCTCTCTCTCTAAAGGAAATAAATAAATCTTTAAAAAAGAAAAAAAAAAAAAAAAGTGCGCCTGGGTGGCTCAATGGGTTAAGCCGCTGCCTTCGGCTCAGGTCATGATCTCAGGGTCCTGGGATCGAGTCCCGCATTGGGCTCTCTGCTCAGCGGGGAAGCCTGCTTCCCTCTCTCTCTCTCTCTGCCTGCCTCTCCGTCTACTTGTGATTTCTCTCTGTCAAATAAATAAATAAATAAAATCTTAAAAAAAAATAAAAAATAAAAAAAGAAAAAAGAAAAAAAGTAGATCCTGAGTGAGCAAAATGGTTTTGCAAAAATATTTCAACTGGAGTTGGTCATGTTGACCACTAGGAATAATGGTCCCCGAACCAAGGGCCTAGAAAAACTGATGAAGATAAGAAACCAGCGTCTGCCAGGCATGTTGACAATGGCCAATGCATCAGTTTGGCTGGGCTGTTCTCTACCTGACGTAGATTATGAATGCTTTATTTGCCCAGGGTAGAGGTGGGTGCTGGCTCCTGAGTTCCTGAGTGGGCTGGAGAGGGGATCGATGATCCCACTGTGGTTTCTCATTACATTTTTTTCTTTTTTTTTTAATTATTATTTTTTATTATGTTATTTTTTTTTCTTAATAGACTTTATTTTTTGGCTCAGTGTTCTGTTCACAGCAAAATCCAGAGGAAAGTCTGGAGCTTTCCCATATACTCCCACCCGCCCACATGCATGCCCCCCACACTGGGACACCTCCCCCCATCAGAGTGGTATATTTACTATGAACCTACATTTCACATCGCTATCACCCAGAATCCATAGTTAACGTTAGTGTTCAGTCTTGATGTTATACCCTCCATGAATTTGGACAAATGTGTAATGACAGGTATCCATCAGTATAATATTATATAGGGAGCAATTACAGTGCCCTAAAAGTCCTCTGTGCTCTGCCTATTTGTCACTTCTCCCCCCCCCCCCCCCCCCCCCCAGTGCTTGGAAACCACTGATATTTCTACCGTCTCTGTAGTTTTTCCGGAATGTCATGTAGTTGGAACCATATCGTGTGTTGCCTTTTCAGATTGGCTTCTTTCAGTTAGATGCATTTAAGTTTCCTCCCCGTCTTTTCGTGGCTTGATAGAGCATATCTTTTTAGCACTGAATAATATTCCGTCGTCTGGATGTACCACAGATTATTTACCCATTCACCTACTGAAGGACATCTTGGTTGCTTCTAAGTTTTGGTGTTATGAATAAAGCTGCTATAAACATCCATGTGTAGGTTTTTGTGTGGACATAAGTTTTCAGCTCCTTTGGGTAAATACGAAGGAGCACTATTGCTGGATCGTATGGTAAGAATATGTCTCGTTTTGTAAGAAACCGTCCAACTGTCTTCCAAAGTTTGCACCAACAATGAACGAGAGTTCCTCTCGCTCCGTGTCCTCATCACGTGCTTACATCCTCTTGGCTGCTCAAATCTGAAAGCGCCACGTTTCGTGGTGCCACCAGCTGAAGCTGCTGAAAGTACCATGGGGACCTAATCCCTTTCCCCCTGCCAGACTTGGCCCTGGTCTCTGTCCCCAGAAAAGATTTTTAACTCACCTGCTCTATCTCTGTCCCTTGCTCTGCCTGCCAGAAAGGGCTTACCTGCTTCACTCCTAACTTCAGCCAATGGCACACAGAATTTGGGCAGATGAGAGCTCTTGGGTTGCCCCAGATCTTTTAACTTTTATTGACATGTCATTTCTACTTAACTCTTCTCTTTCAAACTCTTCCCCAGTGTGTGTGGGGCGTCCCGTGTGTGCTCACCTTCGGATGAGAACGCAGTCTGGGTGGGCAGCATTTCACCCCATCCCCTTCATCATGGATGCCCAGAAGCCATGTGATGTAACCTATAGATGTGGGCATAGCTCTTCTTCCCAGCTCTGAGTCCACATCCCCGCTGGTCAGCATGACAACACCGATTGTGCCCCTGGTTTCTACATGCCTTTGGAATGATGGGCCCTGTGACTTCCATCTGATATATGGGGACAGATGCCATGTGCTACTCCATTTCCTTCCTACCCCAACACCTGTTTATAAAACTGTTTCATGAATCCCCTGCCTGAAAACTAGTTTATACCAACATATCCCCAGGGGTCATGGACCCTTGGCTCAATAGACACAGCAATTCCTAAATCTGGGACCAATTTATGTGTATGACTGGTGCAATGCCTATCTTACACCGGAGTGTATACTATTTAGGAGTAAGACACCCTACCCTCATCTTCATTCATATCCTATAGCAGATCTGTCATTGTCCCATCCATTACCCTTGGGGCCTTAACATTCCAATATTCTCCTGCTTATTTCTACCTACCAGAATCATCATCTTTGTGCCTGAGGACTTTCCCTGGCTCCTGAGTCCAGTCTGCCTTTGTGCGTAGTGCTGGGAATGGTGGCTGTAAGAGGGGCTGTGTAAATACCCTGGCACGCAGCACATCCTGATTCCCAGAGTTCCCAGCAGGATGGCCCTATAGCTGCCCAAGCAATAAGTCTATTGATACCCCTCCTTAGGCTGTCTTCCCTTCCCCATCACACATCTCCCCCTCCCTCGCTGGGCTTCCTGGGCTTGCTTCTCAAGCTCTTTCCTCTAGACTCCTTTTTGAAGGTGTGGGGAAACTGAGGTAAGCGCTCAGCACATAGCAGAGTATTGGCGCACAGGACATGTTCAGGTGATATTTATGGGAAAATGGCATGGATGCTTCTAGAATATACATATTAGCCTCTAAACTAAAGCAAGCTAGATATTCTTTTCTCCATCTGTCTTGTCCCAAATTCTGGACTCAGACTGGTGCTGTGCCCCTTGTCTGCCTGCCCCTGATGGAAGGGGCTTGCTCCTTCCCTGGCCCTCACAGCATTTCCTTCTTGCCCTCTTAATACATACTGCTTCTAGAAAAGGAACAGCTCCTTTAGGCCAATGACTGTCTCCATCTTCCCTTCTAGTGTCCAGCACAGTGTGAATGGGTAAACGTAACTTTGGTTCCACTTCTAAAATATTTGCCTCTATAATAGCCAGTTCCATCCTTTTTGCTCCCAACTCCTGGTCTAACAGTGGCCCCTAGAATCTGAGCCTCTTGTTAGAAAGGAGATCATTTACAAATAATCCAATCAAGAAATGGGCAGAGGACATGAACAGACATTTCTGCAAAGAAGACATCCAGATGACCAACAGACACATGAAAAACTGCTCCATATCACTCGGCATCAGGGAAATGCAAATCAAAACCACAATGAGATATCACCTCACACCAGTCAGAATGGCTAAAATCAACAAGTCAGGAAATGACAGATGCTGGTGAGGATGCGGAGAAAGGGGAACCCTCCTACACTGTTGGTGGGAATGCAAGCTGGTGCAGCCACTCTGGAAAACAGCATGGAGGTTCCTCAAAATGTTGAAAATAGAACTGCCCTATGACCCAGCAATTGCACTATTGGGTATTTACCCTAAAGATACAAACATAGTGATCCAAAGGGGCACGTGCACCCGAATGTTTATAGCAGCAATGTCCACAATAGCCAAACTATGGAAAGAACCTAGATGTCCATCAACAGATGAATGGATCAAGAAGATGTGGTATATATACACAATGGAATACTATGCAGCCATCAAAAGAAATGAAATCTTTCCAGATGCGACAACATGGATGGAACTAGAGCGTATCATGCTTAGCGAAATAAGTCAAGCGGAGAAAGACAACTATCATATGATCTCCCTGATATGAGGAAGTGGTGATGCAACATGGGGGCTTAAGTGGGTACGAGAAGAATCAATGAAACAAGATGGGATTGGGAGGGAGACAAACCATAAGTGACTCTTAATCTCACAAAACAAACTGAGGGTTGCTGGGGGGAGGGGGTATGGGAGAAGGAGGTGGAATTATGGACATTGGGGAGGGTATGTGCTTTGGTGAGTGCTGTGAAGTGTGTAAACCTGGTGATTCACAGACCTGTACCCCTGGGGATAAAAATATATGTTTATAAAAAAAAAAAAAAGAAAGGAGATCATTTTCCTGTAAGAATGGACTCAGAATGAGAGATAAGGTTAGCCTAGAAAGGTGGCCCCCAGGCCATGGCTGTATGTTAGAAAAATCCTTGGAAACTTAAAAATACCAATACCAAGCCTCCCCATAGGCCAAGTCAGAGGCCATCTCTTGGCACAGGGCCTAGATTTATGCTTTCTTAAAAGCTTCCCAGGGGGTTCTAGTGGAGCCAAGGTTGACACCACAAGTCATCAGATAAAACTTCCTGCTGTTTCCTTGGGGTGCTCCTGCTTCAGACCAGTGGGAAGTAAATGGGGTTGTGTTGGATCAAGAAGACGGGACCCAATTTGTGGAGACTCAAGGAGAACTGAAGTCTCCTGGGATTCTTAGAGTCTATGTGAGTGTCGATCAAACTGTCATCCAAACTGGGCTGGGTGTTCTAGGGGCCCAGCCTAGCCCTCTCCCACCTGGCAGAAAGACCTCCCAACTGGGCTGTGAGAGTGCTGTTCTTCTCGAATTCTCCTGTGCACCATGAACAATGTGCCATATGATGAGTTCCTGTGTGACTGAGGCCTCCTACCCAAAAGTTAGGGCTGGCAGCGGCAGGTGGGGGCAGACAAAGCCATCAGCTGATGGACTGGCCCCCCACCTGGGCACTTTCCTGCCTTGTCTGTTCCAGCTCCCTCCAGGCCACCCATTCTCCCCTTCTGCTTCTTCCCTTGTCCCTGTTTCTCTCCTGCTATTTTCTAGTGTCTAACTCTTCGCTTTTTCTGCTCAGCTGTGCCTTGGAACCATGCTGCGGCCGCCCCCTCTCACAGCTGCCTTTGCAAAGTGTGGGCCTCTTGCCTCAGAGCCCAGTGTGGGAGGAGAAATGTGATGGAGAGAGGGGGCTTCTAGAAGAGAAAGCTCACAGCCTGGGAGCTCGAGGGCCGGGTTTCAGACCCGGATGTTTATACGAACTGCTCCTTTGTGTTTCTGCTTCTCCCAGTCCATAAAGCTGGATGCCTTGAAGGGGAGTTTTTGAGAATGGGGGATATGTGGTTTGCTAGGTCCTGGAGCTCAGTGGGAGCCGTCCCTGGGGCACGAGGCATGTGGGCCTCCTTGGACTCATTTCTGGGCTATCTCTCTGCTGTCTCCACAGGACTGCGATGTGCCGGTCCTAGCTGCCGCCCGAGAGGATGTCTGGGGTGTCCGAGCCCCTGAGCCGAGTGAAGGTGGGCACGTTACGTCGGCCTGAAGGCCCCCCAGAGCCCATGGTGGTGGTGCCGGTAGATGTGGAAAAGGAAGACGTGCGGATCCTCAAGGTCTGCTTCTACAGCAACAGCTTCAACCCTGGGAAGAACTTTAAACTGGTTAAATGCACTGTGCAGACAGAGATCCAGGTGAGTGTGGCAGGCAGGACCTGCTCTCTTCATGTGTTTGTCTCTCCCTCTCCTTCCTGGGCAGCTGAGCAGCCCTCCTTCAGCCCACCAGGTTCTCCTGTAGCCGCTCCCTGGGCTGGGGACTCCTGGGAAGGTGTTCTCAGCCTGCTGGGCCAGGCCTCCTCTCCAGGGCTCTGCAACCAACCTCCTAGAGGGTGGAGGGAGGGACAGATTTTAGGGGCTTCATGTGAACCCCAGATCATTTGCTTTGTCTTGGATTCAATTCATTTCATCTCATTAAAGATTTATGGCCTTTGGAGCTCCATGAGGGATGAAAGAGCCTTCACCCTCAAGGAGTATATGCTCTGATAGAATTGGGATTCGAGATAAATACAAGTCATTGCATGGAAAACAGCGCAAAAAATGCTGTAAGACATGTGCTTGGTACTTAGAGAAAGGAGGTAGGAAGATGATAATGAACTAGAGATGCCCTAGACCAGGTGGATGGTCGCCAAGTCCTTTATGAGGCAATACTTCCATTGCCTTTTTCTCGTCCAAGGCTATGGAATCTGTTTTGTAGGTTTGGGTGGTCAGTATCATCCCAGCACCCAGACACCAGGAAGCCAGTTCACTTTAAGCGGTTGTGTAAGAGCTTGTCATTAAAAGCAGAGTTACAATACACTGATTATTTTTATTATTATTTATTTGAGAGAGAGAGAGAGCATGAGTGGGAGGGAGGAACAGAGGGAGAGAGACAAGCAGACTCCCTGTAGAGCAGGGAGTCCAACATGGGGCTCAATCCCAGGACCCTGAGATCATGACCTGAGCTGAAGGCAGACGCTTAACCGACTGAGCTGCCCAGGCGCTGCTATACTGATTGATTTTAAACACTTATTGAACAATTACTCTGTATAGCCTAGATCCATCCCTCAGCACACATTACCTCCTTGACTCCTCCCAACAGCCCCATGAGATAGATACAATGAGGATATCCTTTTCCACTGCCCAGAGTATCCCTTTCTGATGATGTCCAAGAAACCCAAACTGGTTTTCAAAGGGTGGCTTTTTCATTTGGACAAAGAAGGAGGGGACTTTTGGGAAAACTCACCACATTTGAGAAAGCTGGATGAACCATTTCCAATCCCTTCATCACCGATCCTTCCCCTGTCCCAAAAGTCAGTATTCCTCAAACTGAGTGAGTGTCTCTTCTAGTTGGTGCTGGCAGCAGCCTCTCCACCTGTCCATTTGTCTCCTTAGCCGTCTTCCATCTATTAGAGTGCATGCTGGGCTTCATTCAGTACACCAGAGAAGAATGTTGTTGGTTATGTCACCGCCTTGGCCGGTCATCACAATTGATCATGGTTTGGTTACTCCCTCTGTTTCTTGTCACTGATTTGATAAGGGTCTTATTTGTGTATCTTATGGTTCCAGATGTGTAGGTAGAGTTGTGCCCTGAGGGTGAGCTCTGGACACCTTCTTCCTCCCTTCCAGGGAGGTGTTTTTCATATCTTCTTAGCTCTCTTCTTCTTCTTGAGACTGACTTCGAGTGTATCATCTTCACAGATAGCTGATGCCATCCACTGTGGGTTTTACTAGTTTCATTTTCAGAAGTTAACCTGCTTTCCAAGTTTGGCGGCACCTCCCTGACCTTTTCTGCTAAAAACCTGCAAGCATGCGATTGGTCCAGATCAGGAGTTGTTCAACGGAATTACAGTGTGAAGGGACCCTAAAAAATAGGTCCTTTCCAAGAGCGGGGAACAGCAGGATCAAAAGAAGGGAGGAGGCTGCTTAAATGCTGAGTAGTTCAGGTGGGGTAATATGAGTAATATTTAGAGAAGCCTCAAAGTCAAGGTCAGAAGGGAACGTTGAGGGCAGATAAGAGAAGGCCTAGAAGATTAAGTTAAGAAATTTGGCCCTGGACAGGCACTTGGGAAAGACATAGTTTTTAAGCAGGAGAGAGGCTTTTCTGGAACTGATGACTTGCTCAATGCATAAGGGGGAAAAAATACAGTGGGCCTCCAGAAAAGGCAATGAGACCCAAGCTTAGGAAGAATGGCTATACTCAAGGCATTATCTGGGCATGAGAACAAAGGTGAAGAAGAACAAAAAAAGAAATGATAGCCTTCTAAGAATTTATGTCCAAGCCTTAGACTTTCTTACTTCCTATCTGTCCTGCAGGCAAACAGCCATGGCTCTAGAGTCACCTAGACCTTGAGCTGGATACTGCTCTACCCTCATTGGCTACATGACTGTAAGACCAATATTTGACCACCCTGGCTTCAGTCCCCTCACTTGGGGATTATGCCCACCCGTAGCCATGTTGTAAGGGTTAGAGGTGAGAAGCACCTAGCTGATCGTAGGAGCTGGATCATTGAAATCTATTGATTGCCTGAATGCTGGGTCATTTCCCCACTTAGGAATCTCCAAGGATTTTTCATTGCTCATAGAATAAATTTCAAATTGTCTTCCATTAGTGTTTAACCACATATCTGTCCTATTTTCAAATAGAGCAGTAAGATGATCAGACTGGAGTTTTCAAACAGTATATAATGTTCTGCAAGATATTAAGAAGCATGTCCAGGAGAATGGGTTTTAGGGTCAAGGAGTTTGGGAAATACGTGCTTAAACAATTCCATACAGATCCTTTATGACAAGACTTCTCAGAGCCTTAAATATGCTGATATGTGTGGGGGATCACTAAGAAAGGGCTACAAAGGGGATGTTTTCAGAACTAAGCCGTTTCTTATTTGCCTAAGAAACCCTTCTTTTGAAAGGTGGACCACTAGTCCTCTGGAAAATCATTCAAGACTCTGTTTTCCCTAAACTCTGATAGCTGTACAGAAAGGGCAGGAGAGAGGAAAGGCTGGAGACAGGAGATGGATTAGGGAGCTGTGGCCATAGTGCAGGCGGGAAATGATGAGGGCCTGAACTAAGGGAGTGGCATTGGAACAAAGACAAGTCAACACATCTGAGTGCATCTAAGGAGGCAGAGTTAAGAGAATTTGATGATTAACTGAAGGTAGGGAGGGAGAGAAAGGAAGGAGACAAGAATGACTCAAGCTTTTGCTGGGGTAACTGACTGGGTATTGGGGCCACTCACTGAGATACCAACAGAGACAGGAAGGGCGTTGTGAGATTTCAGCTTTACAAGTGTTGTGTTTGAAGTGTTTGTGAAACACCACCTTGGAGGCGCATAAGCCTGGAGCTCAGAAGGGAGGAAGGACCCAGTGAGAAGGATTTGGAGCCATTATACAATGGATACCATGTGAATGGATGGGATCACCCATAGAAGCATGAATAGAGCAAATGAAAAGGAGTTGCAGTTTGGAAACCCTGGGAAAGCATCTTCTAAAAGGATGATAGAGAAAAAGGGGCAGATGAAAGAAAAAGAAGAATTATCCAGGGAAAGATGAAAAGAACCAAGAGAATAGGCAGCGACACAACGGCAGAGGAAATTTTGAGGTAAGGGTGGTTAGTAGTGTCAGACACTCAGAAAGGTCAAGTGAGATAAGGCTAAAAATAGGTTCATTGGCTTCAGTAACAGGTGCCATGATCTTTTGCTGAACAATTTCAGTGAAAAGATATGGGAGGGGGACAGAAGCCATTGTAAAGTTGGTTGGACAGTGGAGATGGAGAGTATAACCAACACTCCAGAGAGGTTTTGATCATAAAGGGAAGGAAAGAAGAGAAGGCAAGAGGAACAGTGTTAGCGGCAGAGGGAACAGCAAAGGAATATATAGGTAGATAACCAAGAGATGCCAAAGTTGGCTATTTAAACTAAGCTAAAAATTTTTGGTTTTATCCCATCTTTTGTGGGAAGCCAGTGACATAGTTTAAACATATGAGTGACATGAGACTGCATTTTTAAAAGATCACTTGAGCTACAGAGTGGAAAATAGTTTAGAAGAAGGCTAGAATGATTGTGGAGAGATGTTAAGTGGCTGTTGTGGTGATCCAGATAAGAGATGATGGTAACTTAGACATGAAGGTAATGATAATGATGATCTTAGCGATGATGTGTTGATGGTGATGACGGTGACAGTGATATTGATGGTGCTGGTGACAGTGAGGATTTATGATGGTGGTGGTGATGGTATCAATGGTGAGGGTGGTGGTGATGGTGAGGATTGATGATGACGGTGGTGGTAATGATGACGATGATGGTGGTAGTGATGGTGATGATAGTGTTGGTAGTGGTGGTGATGTTTGTAATAGTATTGGTGCTGAGATTGGTGGTGAGGAGGGTGGTGGTAATGATAATGGAGATGATAGGATTGATGATGACAGTGGTGGTGGTGACGGTAGTGTTGATAGTGATAATGATGATAGTGATGATGATATTGATAGTGATGATGGTGGTGATGGTGAGGACTGATGATGATGGTGGTGATGGCATTGATGGTGATGGTGGTGATGACAGTGAGGATTGACAGTGATGATGGTATTGATGGTGATGGTGCTGGTGACAGGGAGGATTGATGATGATGGTGGTGATGGTATCAATGGTGAGGGTGGTGGTGACAGAGAGGACTGATGATGATGATGGTGGTGGTAATGATAATGATGATGATGGTGGTGGTGGCGATGATGAATGGTGGTAGTGATAGCAGCTAGAACTTTTGAAAGCACATCACATGTACTATGTCAGTGACTTCTCAAAAGAACTCTAGGAAGCACATACTAAATTATCTCCAGCTTGTATTTAAGGAAACAAGGTGCCAAGTAGTTCATCAAATTGCTAGTACATAGTGAAAGCTATATTCAAACCCAGTCACCCCACCTTCAGAGCCTGTTCTTCTAACCATCATGATCTATGGACAGAATGATTATAATCCAGAGAATTTGGGAGGTGTAAATGAAAGGTTTTGCTGATGGACTGGAGATGCAGGAATGAAGAGGAGGGAGGTGTCAAGAACTGGGCAGCCCTGGTCAGTCAAACAGGGTCTCACTCCCTAAGATGAAGAATATTTGAGGAAAAACCAGTTGCAGAGGGGGTAGTTCACAAGTTCAGTTTTGGACCTGTCAAGTACAGTGGAGATGCTCTAACATTTTCACTTGAAAACATGGAGTAGACTTCTTGATACACAATTCTGGAAGAGAGAACAGGGATGGAGATGGACATTTGAGTATGGTCAGCCTCTGGGTGGGGGTTGGAGCCCCAGCTATGGGTGAGATCATTAATTCAGCATCCCGAATAATGTCATGGTCCATTCCACAAATATTTGTGGAGTTCCCCATGTACCTGGCACCATGCTGGGTATGGCCTGGGGTTATCATCATACTCAAAACAGAATAAGCTTAACATTGACTCACACTAATGAATGAACCTTTACAAGAGGCAAGTGCTCTGACAGGAAGAAGGAGGGCCTGGGAGAGCATAAAATACAGAACAGTTTGGTCTAGACGTCCAGGAGCAGCCTTGCTCTTCAAGGCCCGTTTGTGGACTCTGTTTCCAGCTGCATACAGGTCCAGACCCAGCTTTCCTGCCTGAGACTCTTGGGCCCCTCTACCCTCTGCTCCGACTCCTTCCTGCACCCTCCTTCCCTAGCGGGTCTTTGTGCTTTGAAGGGTTTTTCTACTTCCAGCTCCTCTTCTTTCACCATCCTCCCTGTGCTCAGCTAGCCAAGCACTTGTCCTTCCATAAGAACACGTCTGAAACGCCGACACCCCCCACTTAGCTGTGTCTGATTCAGGAGAAGCAACGGAGAATCACTCTGGCACAGTCCAGAGATGGTAACACCCCTCCCAAACGGAGTTACTGCATGGGCACTTGCTGATTTCATGTTTTCCTTCTTATTCTCAACGGCTTTCTCTGAGACTGTAATTGCCTTGTGATGTGTTCTCCAGGCTGTTAAAAGCCCTGTAAACAACACTGGCCCTTGGGCGGAGGATCCCACAGAAATCAGGCAGGTGTTGAAGGGAACTGAGCAAGTGCTGGATGAGAAATGTATTTTGCTCTTCTTGATTTTCCATTTCCCTTTTGTTTGATATTCATAGGAAATTGTGTTTGTTTGGGAGCTCTGAATCTCTGTTGCAAGTGGAGGCTTATATCATTATATCCTTCTCTAACATGCTAATTTGCTTGTCTGGGAAAGAGGTTAAGATAACACTTCGTAAACAACTTAGCAGAGTGCCACCCAGACGTGCCCACACAGGGCGTCTCTCTTTGACTCTTAATAGCTTCTCCTTCATTCCCATTCTCCCTCTCCCTCTCTCTCTCTCTTCTCTGCTCTCCCCTTCCCTTCCCCATTCTCCTTCCCCCCCCCCCTCATTCTTTTCTGTGTAGGTTGACCTTACATGCTGATTTGTCAGATAGTCCTGGTTTACACACCCTGTCCAGAGATGATTAAGGACCGTTCCCCTGCCAATCTTAAGAGCATCATGATTCGGAGGATAAATTACATGGTCACCTACTTATAGGTGCCATATTCCCTCCTCTCTTTGCCCGACATCCTGACTTGCTGGCTCATGGTGTTTTTCTCTCTCTGGCTGATGTCAGCTGACCCATTCTGTTCATGGGCTATCTACTCATCCTGGGATTTCTGTGTCTCACACAAGAGGGCCTCAAGCAGAGAACTGGGCACTAGTCTGTGATGGGGTTTGTTTAAGAGTGTTGGGGGGAAGAGAACCCCACATCCAAAACCCTCTTCCTCAGCTGGACTTCATCCTGCTGAAAAGCCATGTTCAAGTTTCATCCTTGTTCTGTCCTGAAATGTCCCTCTACTCAGAATTCACATTGACATCCCCAGGAAGGAGAGAGCCTGAGGCAACCTTTGCCCTGCCCTTTGCACCTGGTCCGGCTGAGTCTTGTCTCTTCAAAGCAAGGCTTCCGGGCTGTTGAGTCAGCCGGTGGTGCTTCTTGCCTGGTGTGTGAGCAAGGCAGAATCCAACCCCAAGTGCAGCCTGCTCTGCACACACTTGTACTCACTGACCTCTGCTAGAAATCCAGGACTCATTTTTTTTTAAGATTTTATTTATTTGAGAGGGAAAGAATGTGTGTGTACATAAGCAGGGGGAGGAGGGGCAGAGGCAGAGAGAGAAGCAGGCTACCCACTGAGCAGCGAACCCCCTGTGGGGCTTGATCCCAGGACCCTAGGATCATGCCCTGAGCAGATGCTTAACCAACTGAGCCACCCAGGCACCCCAACAGCGGTCATCGTATATATGATACATTCAAGAATATTCCCAGAAAGGCACATTTCAGATATTGAGACCCATTGTCCCCGCTGACACTTGTTAGTTTCAAGTTTAAACCCATCCTTTAACCAGACACGCAGTGTTGTGGACTGAATGTTTGGGCTCCGCTGCCCTCCACACATCCATATGTGGAAGCCCTTACCTCCAGCAGGGTGATATTAGGAGATGAGGCCCTGGGGAGGTGATTAGGTTCAGATGAAGTCAGGAAGGTGGGGCTCCAGGATGAGATCAAGAACTGGAAGAGAGCAGAGCTCTGCCCACCATGTGAGGATTCTGCCCTCCGTCTTCGACCCAGGAAGAGAGCTCTCACCAAGAACCAAATCTGCTCACACCTTGATCTTGGACTTCCAGCCCCTGGAACTGTGAGACCTAAATGTCTGTGGTCTACAGCACTCGGTGACATCAGCCCACAATGACTACCACACGGAGCCAGCCGCCCCATGCAGCCGAAAGCTCATGGTCTCTCTCGGTTCTTCGTTTCCAGAACAATCCCTGCTGCCCTCCTTCAGATGTCTCTAGAGGCAAGACCACAAAGTTGACAAGAGAGAGGAAGGGAAGGCATGATTACCTGTCCTGGGAAGTTGCCATTTCTCAAAGAAAGGTTGCCCTAAGAAGAAGGAATGAAGCCATGCAAGGCGAGCCTGTCACGTGTGAGGACTGTCCCTGAAAACCTGAGGGGAAGGAGTTCAGCTGGGAGACCACAGATGCTTCCCACAGAGCCACTCATGGTGCTATAAGAAAGAAGGCAGGGGACACCTGGGTGGCTCAGATGGTTAAGCCTCTGCCTTTGGTTCAGGTCTTGATCCCAGGGTCCTAGGATCAAGTCCCATATCGGGCTCCCTGCTCGACAGGGAGCCTGCTACTTGCTCTCCCTCCACTACTCCCCCTGCTTGTGCTCTTTCTCTCTCTGTCAAATAAAAAAATAAAATCTTAAAAAAAAAAAGAAGAAGAAGAAGAAGAAGAAGAAGAAGAAGAAGAAAGAACAAATTTGCCTCTTTTATAAAAAAAAAAAAAAGGAAGAAAGAAAGAAAGAAGGCAGTTGGACAAGCCCCTCCCCCTCTGTGCACCCCCTCCCTATTTCCTGTGCAGCAGGCCTACCGGCGGCCCGCCCCCCCACCCACAGATGCCTGCAGAAGTGAGCGCCGGGCCAACACACGGAGTTCTCAGCCTCTCTGTATTTATCCGCAGGCCTACATTCATTATATCGACAAATTAGCAGGCAGGTGCCTGTGCTTACGTTTCTATTTTGAATCTGCAGTTGTGCTGCTGAATGTCCCTGTTAGAGAGAGGCTTTTATCGCATCAGAATGAACGCTCTCAGAGTGATAAGTAATGCTAACTTTCGTTATTTTGTTCTTCAGTCCCTCTTTTAAAATTATCCCTTAGGTGTATTGAGAACTTGGGACTTGTAGAGCTATTGTATTTGTTCCCAAGGGCCTAGGCAACAGATCACCGCAAACTCTGGGGGGCTTTAAACAACAGAAATGTGTTCTCTCTCTGGAGGCAGGAAGGCCCATATCAAAGGGTTGGTGGGACTCGAAGCCAGACCCTTCCCTCGCCTATTGGAGATTCTGGGGCTCCAGGCTTCCTTGGCTTGGGGCTAGAGCACTCCAGTGCCTGCTCTGGCCTTTATCCTTCTGCTCTCCTCTCCGTGTGCTTCTCAACTGTGTGCCTTTTAGAAGGACACCTATCATTGAATTTAGGAGCCACCCAGAGAGTCTAGAATGGTCTCCTCTTGAGATCCTTAACTTAAGTACCTCTGCAAAGCCCCTCTTTTCCAAATGAGGTTCCATTCCTAGGTTCTGGGGAGCAGAGCAGGGACATATCTTTTGGGGGGTCATCATTCAACCCTATGCATCAGGTAGGATCATAATGTCTGTCACTGGTACCTCTGACCCATGTGTACAGTACGTTGTTGACTGAGAGCACTTAGCACGCATATGCACACCCATGCAGAAGCAAGGCTAGTTGTCAGGAAATGACACAGAACATGGACTGATGCCACCTGTCCCCACTGCTGTCCGGGGTCCTCAATCTCTGGGCACCCTGTGGCCAGCCTGTGCCCTGGTGGGATATTTCCTGTGACACTGTCAGGCTATGTGACACCACAGGCTGGTCTGTCCCTCCCCCAGATCTCACCCAGTCACATAACTTGAAATTGGGGACCAACTTTGTAGCACTAGCTCCATGACCTCCTCCTGTGCCTCCAGCACAGTATCCACCTGGCTCCTTGCTGTCTCCCCAGACAGCTGACTCTCGTGTGGAGGCTCACACTCATAATCTCCTCCTCAAACTCTGCTTCCCTTCCTGTCATTCCCAGCCCCTGTAACTGCTACTCTGTTCTCTTAGTTGACCGTGTCTCGGGCTGTAGATCTCAGAGTCATTCTTGAATTCTTTCTTTGTCTCACCCTCTGTATTTAGTCCATCAGGAAGTCCTGTCAACCCTGCTATCAAAACACATCCGGCTCCGACCACTTCCTTCCCAACACCTGTCACCTGGAGTGACACACTTGGCTCCTGTCTGCTTCTGCCCGTAGCCCGTTGTGGTCCATTCTGCCAAGAGTGACAGCGGGGAGTCTTTAAAACATCGCTCAGCTAGAGAGATATATTTGAGATCTAAGTTAGACCATCTTCACTGCTCTCCTTAATTTTTTCCCCACCGCTCTCCTTTAAAGATTTGTTTCTTTTTGAGAGAGAGAGAGAGTGAAAGCATGTGTGGGGGGAGGGGAGACCAGAGCAGGAGGGAGAGAATGTCAAGCAGATTCCCTGCTGAGTGCAGAGCCTGATGGGGGAATCGATCTTATAACCCGGAAATCATGACCGGAGTCAAAATCATGAGTCCGGTGCTTAACCAACTGAGCCACCGGGTCCCCCCACCGCTCTCCCTTAAACTGTCCAGTCCCTGGGCTCTCCAACTTTACCTTCTCGCTCATAGTAGAATCCATAGTCTTACATCAGCCTACAACAGATGTTGGCAGGTGACGACCTGCAGGCCAAATAGGGCCCACCACCCATTTTTGTAAATAAAGTATTATCGGGACACAGCCACACTCACTTGTTTACATAGTGTCTACGGCTTTTGAGCTACAACAGCAGAGTTGAGAAGGTGCGATAGAGACCACGTAGCCCTCAAGCCTAAAATATTTACAACCTGGACTTGAACAGAAAAGGTTTGCCAAGACCTGGCCTCGCTCTCTCAGGCCTTTCCTCCTGTCACTTTCTTCGGGCCTCTTCACCCCAGCCTCCTCGCCTCTTCACAGTTGCTCAAATGCAAAGCACTCTGGGGCTGCACACCTTAGGGAGGCTCCATGTGGTATGGTTTCTCGGGCCACCCCTCTCTCTCTCTTATTTCCTTTGGGGATCATTCAAATGCTCTTTATCAAAGAGGGCTTTGCTGGCCATCCCCAGGTAAAATAGCAGCCCCCTCTCATTCTGGTGCCTGTATCTGCTTTGTCTGTCTTCTTAGCACTTAGTAGAATCTGAGATATTATTATATGTATTTTTTGTTTAACACTGCCCCCCCCCAGTAGAAAATAAGCTCCAGGAGAGGGGGACTTGCTTTTGTTTCCCCAAATAGAATTAATTAATGTGTAGTTGTTTAACAATGGATGGATGGATGTGTGGATGGATGGATGATGGATTCCAGTTATAAAGCCAACAGAGATTTACTGGCTAGAATTCCACATCTCACTTCCAAATTCCAGCATAGGAGAGAGAGTTTCTCATTGATCTGGTATCTACAGGGGGTAATGTCTTTGGTCTGTGGCAGTAAATGCCCAAGAGGTCCTGTAAATAGGGCTGGAAGTCTGGTTTATATAACCACTACCACGATCTTCCTACGTGAGAGATGATGTGAGTCACAAGGGAGTTTTTAAGTACCAGTTTTCCAAATCCCATCCCAAATTCACTGAATTAGAATCTTGGGGTACTGGGACTGGCCACAGCCTCAGAGGACCTCTGCCAGCAGAATACCCATCTTGCTCTCATTCCCTAAAGGAGGATTATCAAAATCACTTGGATGGTGGTGAGCCCCAGGGTATGAGGTCATGTTACAGGGTTTGAGAATTCATGAGATACTCAGCGTGTTGAAGGGTCTATGAAAGAGTGACAGGAGACAGCTGGGTGGGGCAAAAGAGAAGAGAAAGCCGGTGAGTGCGCATCAGGTGGCTGGAGGTGGCCCCAAAGCACCCCTTTCCTCTATCCACACTTGACAGGCTATATAGTAACTGCCTCTTGTCCATCCCTAAGGAAAGGTAGCCTCTTGAAGAGCAGGGACTATGCCTTATTCACCATTTTATCCCCAGTGCCTAAACAGAGCCTAATACAAAGTAGTTGTTTGTGGAATGAATGAAGGAAGGAACGAATGAACTAATGCCTAGAGAGTACTCAGATGAGATCCAAAATCTTCCAGATCACTTGACATAGAGACCAAGTAGGAAGTAGACTAGAAGGAAGATTGGCATTCGTAAATAGTAATGTGTAGGAGGGGTAATAGAATTTCAGCTGGCTTCCCTGTATCATCTTGGGCAAGTCTCTTGACCTCTCTATGTCTCACTTTCTTCATTTATACACAAAATAAGTGATCTCTAAATTGCCTACGGCTGCAGAGTTCCAGCGTAAGATTTATAAGCTTAATCATCATTTCAACATTTGAGTGTCTATATAATTGGACATTATATTTTTGTGGCTACATCAGTGAGGTCTGCTTTCTAGGATCTAGAAGCCAAAATACCTATTCAAATTCATTTTCATCAAGCCCTGAGTGAATTTTGGTCATTCTTCTTCAGTCTGGCTCTGTGGCATTTACTGTCTAGCCAGCATTTTAATTTTAGAGTTTTATATTTTACAAGAGTTTATACATAGGGCATGAGGTCTCCACTTGGTAATGCATGTGCCAAGCACATAGGTATACACTGCGGCATTTGTCTCAGGCTAGAAGATGATGTTTGCTCTCACCAATTAAGTAGGACTTTGTTATGCCTAATCTGCACGACCAAGTCTATTATAATAGTGGAACTAAAACATTTATTTTTTAAGAGACTTTTTTTACAACTCTATAATGAATTTTCGAACAATATATATGAAATGAAAGCCACTGACCAGCACCTCTCATGAACATAAATGCAAACATTTTCAACAAAATGTTCACAGATGGAATCCAACAATTTATAAAGTGAATGCACATTCATCCAATATTAATAATAGCTTTTTATTTAACACTACCATGCACAGGCACTATGCTAAACTTTTCATATATATTGCCTTGTTTAATCCTCACAAAAACTCCAAGAGACAGGAAAATGTTTACATTTTACAAATGGGAATCCAGAGCAAAGAAATTAATTTGTCCAAAGTAGCAAAGCGAGTCAGAAATGAAACAGTTTCTGACACTCCTAAGGCCATCCTCTGAACCACTACATTGCATACAAAAGTTCAAACACAGGAAACCTGGAAGAATAAAAACATACGTATGGACATGCTGATATGTCTCACCCCAAGACAGCACTGTTCACATTTTGATGTACCTCATTCTGAATTTATTTGTTTTAGTTTCTAGCTGCTACCATTCTTTGTATGTGATTTCATATCTTAGACCTCCCTTTTATTACAATGGAAACATTTTCCAAAAGTTTTCCAAGCTCTTTAGACAATTCTTTTAAAGATTTTATTTATTTACGTGACAGAGAGAGACACAGCGAGAGCAGGAACACAAGCAGGGGGTGTGGGAGAGGGATAAGCAGCCTTCCTGCCAAGCAGGGAACCCCACACAGGACTCTGGGATCATGACCTGAGCTGAAGGCAGACGCTTAACATCTGAGCCACTCAGGTGACCCTCCTTAGACAATTTTGAAAACCAGCAAATAAACCCTCTGTGGTCCTCCCATTATTTCCAGAGCTCTTTTAAATTATTTCCACTGGCTGCTCGCTGGGGGGATTTTGCTACTTAAAAAATGTCCACAGTGAGTTTCTTGGTGCAACAGGGTTTTTCTGTATTTTTTTTTTAAAGATTTTTATTTATTTATTTGACAGAGAGAAATCACAAGTAGATGGAGAGGCAGGCAGAGAGAGAGAGAGGGAAGCAGGCTCTCCGCTGAGCAGAGAGCCCGATGCGGGACTCAATCCCAGGACTCCGAGATCATGACCTGAGCCGAAGGCAGCGGCTTAACCCACTGAGCCACCCAGGCGCCCAGGGTTTTTTTGTATTTTGAGTCATGTCTTCAGTACCTGGTTTGTTCTGATCTGCTCTAGCTACAGTAACAAAATACCACAGACTGGGAGGCTTAAACAACTGGAACTTCATTTCTCACAGTTCTGGAGGCTGGAAGTCCAAGCCTGTGGTTGGGCTCTCCTGAGGGCCCTCTTCCAGACCTGCGGAAGGCCACTGTCTTGCTGCGTCCTTACATGCCAGAGAGAGATAGAGAGATCTTGTCTCCCTTTTGTCTCTTTAAGGGCATTCATCTCATTCATGAGGGTTTTCAGGAACAGAATCCTTTTTGGAGTGTCACACTGTCATCATTGTCAGGATGTCCGGGCCATGGTGGGGAGGCGTGCGCTGGGAGGCAGCCACGGGTGATGAATGGTACCACAACCGCCCAGAACCATCCCGGCCCGAGGGCCAGCTGCGCCCGCTGAGACTCACGGATGTGAGCTATGAGGCATTACGGTGACGTGAACGCCTGGGGCCCGTCCCCCTGTGTGAGAAGTAAAATGTCATCAGTCATGCTGAAGTGACCTGCGTGACACTACATGCCACAGACGTGAATCGTAAATCATTCCTTAAAGAGGCATTTTAAGGGGGATGTTTTTGGGGAAGTATGTGAAGTACTCCTGGTCCTTTCCTGTCACGCTCTTCACTCCTCCTGGACCTCAGCTGGGCACCAAGAGCCCTTCCTCCCTTGTGGCTTATTAGTAAATCCAAACATTTGACCCAACAGTCTTCTTTTTAACAGAATGTTTTCATTGCTCAGAGACACCTCTTATGTTCTGTTCAAGTCATTTAAAGAGAAGGTCTCTAGTTGCCCTTTTGACCTGTTCTGTGCACTTCCCCAGAGCTTTACTTCCGGCCCTACATGGAGCAGGCAGGGAAAAGGAAGGAGCCCGCTGTAGTGAGCTCTCGCCCCTGGAAATGTAAAACGGTCCGTGGCTTTCTTGCTCCAAGCAGAAGGAAGTCATTTTTCTCTGTATTACTTCTTCCCAGCCAACTTCTTCATGGCCATGACCTGACATCCTTCAAGGCTCATTTATCACACATCAGCCTCTGGCTGCTGCTAATACTGGCTTCGGCTTGGAAAAAGAATCAGGTCCCTTTTCCAGAAATGACTTTCTTCAGTCACCTGTGCTCCTTGTACAGAGCTCAATCACTGTTGGCATAGTGGCAACCATGGCATCCTTCTCTTCCCTCCGCCATTACCGTGGAGGTGGGTTTCCGGAGGTCCCAGTTCCCATTCAGGCAGAGGGGATCTGAGGAGCCTCTGACCCATGCATCTTTGGACTCCAGTTCAGGCTCTCCAATTTATATCTCAGTTACAGACTTCCTGAGTTCAGTAACCCAACTCTCCAGGTTGGCTTGCCTCTTCTGATCCCATGCCTCTCCCTTCTCCTTTGCCTGCCCATCATGATCATGGTCACCATCTATTAAGACCTACTATGTGCCAACCGCTCTGCCAAGCTCTTTAATCCACATAAAGCTGGCCAGCTTGCTTTTTCCTTGAGGCCAGGCTCAGTGCAGTGTCACATTCCAAACAATATTAGTCTGTCCTCTGAAAAGAATTGAAAATCAAGTAAAAATTTTATTCTCTTCAGGAGAGAAATCACTGGGGTTTCAACTTCAAGATAGCAAAATTTCTTAAAATTCTAACACTTATTTCTTAATATCCATTTGGTTGTCTGCTGTCCAGAAATACCTTTACTTGCATTTTCGGATTCCTGAATTCTGACCCATGCAGGCTCTTCTCTTCCTCCCCTTTGTTGTTCATTTCAAGATCTGTTCTTGTTCTTCCTTCAGTCATTCTCTGCTTCTTTCAGTGTAAGTCAAATCCAAATGGATTGACTCTTCACTTTTACCCTCCCCATCACCAAGTTTATGCCACAAAGGTGCAAGAGTTGGGTGATGCACAGAAACCCCTTAGAAGAGGAAGGAAGGGACAGTTAGCATGCTTATAATTTAATATCTGCTCTTTTTATTTATACCACTTTCTATCTTATCTAGTCCCACCCAAAATCCCAATGGAAGGGGTACTTTCCCATTTTACAGATGAGGAAATGAGGTTAGGCGACCTGGTTAAGACCACCCAGCCATGGCGGGATCCATGGCCTGATCCAGACCATGCTCCTGATCTCTCAAACATTTTTAACCATGGGTCACTGTCCTTTGTAACCCCAGGTTGTTATCCAGAAAGCTGACTCCTGTTCATTTACTCATCCGTCCTTTCTTCAACTATCTGTGCCAAGCAATGGGCTCAAAGCAGGGGATGAGATTGCATGTCAGATTTGGCTTCTGACCTTGGACTTGAAAGGCTAGGAAGGCCAACATGGACAAGTGTTTGAGTTGTAACTAGTAAATGTCGGTGTCAGTTTCTTAGGACTGCCATAATGAAGTCCCACAAGTGTGGTGACCTAAAACATCAAAAAGTCATCATCTTACAGTTTTGGAGGCTAGAAGTCCACAGTCAAGATGCTGGCAGAGCCATGCTCCCTCTGAAACTTGCATGTTCCTCTTTTTAGTTCCTAGTGGTTTGTGGGCCATCTTCTGGCATTCCTTGGCCCATAGACATATCACTCAAATCCTCCCCCTTCATATGACCCGTCTCCCTGTGCGCATGCCTCCCTCTCTGTCCAAAATTCACCTTCTTATAAAGACACCAGTCCTGTTGGATTAGGGCTCACCCGAATGACCTCATTTTAAACTTGGTCAGTCTGTAAAGACCCTATTTTCAAATAAAGTCACATTCTAAGGTATGGTGGTTAGGATTTCAACATATCTTTTGGGGGCCACACAATTCAACCTGTAACAGTATCTGACTATATGTGTGTGCACAGTTCTTTGAGGACCCAGGGAAGGAAACAAGCCCTATCAATGCAAGTCAGGGAAGACCTCACAGTGCTGGCTGTCCCCAAAAGCTTGCCGGGAGGAGAGCACGGAGACAGGGGAGTAAGGGGTCCTCCAGATAGGAAGAGCGTGCTGTGCTTGGCAAAGGAGACTGGAGCTGACAGCATGTCCTGGGTGAGGGAGCGAGATGAGACTTCTATGCCTCAGGCTAAAGAGTTTGGTTTTAAACCAAAGTCATCTGTTAAACTCTGCCCTCAGTCTCAAAGTGGAGACTTTATAAATAGAATTTAAGCAGGATTTTTCCAAACTAAGGCTTTAATTTATTAAAACTGTAAATTCAGCCATCTTTAAAAAGAGGAACACTGTGCCTTCCTTAGGAAAGCCTGGGTGTCTCAGTAGGTTAAGTGTCTGCCTTCAGCTCAGGTCATGATCCCAGGGTCCTGGGATTGAGCCCCACGTTGGGCTCCCTGCTCAGTGGGAGTCTGCTTCTCCCTCTCCCTTTGCCCCCCCCCCAGCTTGTGCTGTCTCTCTCTCTCTCTCTCAAATAATAAAATATTTAGGGGAAAAAAAAAAAAGAGAGGAGCATTGTGCCTTCCTTAGAACAAAGAGTAAGGAGAATAAGTGAGGTCAAGGTGGGAAAGCAGCTTGGAGGCCAGGGCCCCAGGTGGGGTCCCGTGAAACCGAGTGTGCCTTGTGCACTTGCACGCAGGAGGTGAGTCAGTGTGTGCTCTCGTGAAACTCATCTGGGGAAGTGACTGAAACTGGATTGGGCAGAAGGAGAGAGGATGGGCTGCGAGGTGGCCACCGTCCAGGGAGCTCTGGTGGTCGGATGAAAAGACAGGGCCTTGAAGTCCCTGAAGTGACCAGTCACCAGATATGGGCTGCTCCTAGTAAGGGCTGTGACCCCAGATGGGGTGTGGGTGCTTTGGATGGGGGCACCAGGCTGTCTGCTCAGTTGTTTCTAAAAACCCAGCCACTAACATGAATATATTTAATAAGCTCAAACAACAACAACAACAAAAGTAGGTGTTTTGTGTAAAAAAAAAAAAAAGAAAAAGGTGAACCTGAGAAAGTCATGGGACTCCTAAAGAAGTAATAAAAACTGTGACTGAGGTATAAAGATAGACCTTTAGATGAAAGGAACAGAAAAAGACACAAGAAACAGCCCAGCACATACAACCACTTAATATTAGACACCCTTGTGAAAACAAGTTAACTTCAAGCTGTGTACCTCACACTATATACAAAAATCTGTTTCAGATAGAAAAAAAAAAATTGTGACCAAGGACCAAAAAAGAAGAGAGAAAGTGGTCTGAGTACTCGATTGCTTGGGTGACTTTTTCTCTGGGGATATAAATGCTCCTGGACATGGGACAGCATTCAGTCCTGTCCCTGCTTTGTTGATGACTTACAAGAAGAAATGCCAGAGAATCGAGAGGCAAAGGTGATTTGGGGTCTTCACACCTATTTGATAAAGCAAATAAGTCAATGGCAACCAGGCGGGAAGAAAAGCCTTAGCAATTCCACTGTGTGCAAGAAGGTGTGAGCCAGCGGTGGTCCGAGGGCTTGTTTCTCAGTCACACTCAGAAGAGCAGAGGTAATGTTTTCCCTATCTCAAAAAAAATATGTGTGTGTGTGTGTGTGTGTGTGTGTGTGTGTGTGTGTGTATAAATACATCCTGGGCTTACATCAATAATAAGTGATAAAATTAAGGCAGCTTTTTTTTCCTGTTAAGTTACATATGGCAATTTAGTGACTAGGCAAACATCTCAAACTCTTGTTCCTAAAAAGTGATTTATTGATAGAGAAAAAAATACTGACTCATTAAGGGCAATTTATGAGCTGTGGGCAGAGGGTTGCTTTTGCCGCTCCCACCGTTTGCTGGAGAAACCATGTGAAGGGCAGAGGAGAGGCCGTAATGGGGAGGGCAGGGCTGATAGAAAGGCCCCCAGTGTGAGATCATGTCAGAACTTGAGTTTACTCTTCTTTTACACTGATTCCCCACTCCCACTCTGGGTCCCCTCAAGTGAAGCTGCTTTCTTCCTCTTACCCTAAAGAAAAACAAGCTCCTTGAGTCCGGAGTTGGAGGGTGCTCTGTGTGTGCACTGGGGCTCCCCACAATGCTTTGCAAAGTGAGTACTTATAGGAAGTTGCTGATGGTTTGAATGAAGGAAGCATTCTGTGGCTTCATATGACGAGGGTAGTGAAAAGCAGGAAGGAGACCGGCTCGGGGAGCTTGTCATCCTTCCAGAAAGTGTATGTCAGAACCGGGTTGTTGTGACTTCAGAATGCATGCTCTGTGTCCCCCCAGGGTGGGCAGCCATGTTTCTCCTGCCTGACAGATCTGCACACTTCGCAGTGCAGTTTTGACACAAGGCAATTCTGGACCTGGCACAGACTTGGCAGGTTGAGAGCCCAGTGCCCCTACCCATCACCCCTCCTCAAAACCCAGTCACAAGCTCCTGGCTCCCCAGACCACCCGCACTTTGGACCAACCGGCTACCAGTTTGGGGGTTCCTGCTTCCCACCCTGCCCCGGGTTTGTTAATTTGCTAGAATGACTTGCAGAACTTAGGAAATTGCTATCCTGATGATGACAGCTTTATTATAAAAGATGCAAACCAGGATCGGTTAAATGAAGAGATTCATGGGACGGATTGTAAGAGGATCCCAAACATGAAGTTTCCATGTCCTTAGGATTAAGCGTCACCCTCCGGGCACGTCAATGTGCATCACAAACCAGGAAGGAAGCTCATGTGAACTGGAGTTTTTATTGGGGCTTTGTTACGTAGGCAGTCAGTTGATGGATGGATTGGTTGAACCATAATTGGACTCTCCAGGTCTCCTCTTGCCCCTGGAAACTAGGCTGATATGTGGCTCAAAGTTCCAAACCTCTAATCATATAGTTGGTCCTTCCAGCAAAGCGGGTCCCCATCCTGAGACTATCTAGGCACCCCCCCTTGACTCACCTCATTAGCGTAAACTCAGGTGTGGTCCAAGAGGCCCACCATGAACAGCAAAGACTCTACCACTGAGAAAATCCCAGAAACAGGGACAAAGATCAGCCAAGTTCTTTGTTATCTAACATACTTTCATTAGTAACCAAGGAGGTGATGGTGGTAGTCGATGGAGGTGCCTCTCTCTAGGACCTTCTGGTTTGCCCCCCGGGAAAACTGCTCCCACCATAGGCATCTGCCAGGACCAGGCAGCCTCACAAATAATGCACTTTATGTTTAGAAAACATCCAACTTCTTCCTTACCACAAGAGGAAATCTAAATTCCTGTGAAAATCTGTTGGACAGAGCCTCAGTGAATTTCTACCCCAAGGACCTAAAATGACCCCACCACCCTTACAACAGAAATTCGCTGCTTTTTAGAAAGGAAGGTAGGCAAATGTCTCGACATGCTGTGTCCTGGAGAGTTTCACCCACCACAGAGCAAAGAGCAGGATTCAGTCCGGCCCCTCTCAGAGACCGTAAGTGCAAGAGGAGGCATGAGACCTTGTCTGGGCTGAAAGAAATCTTACTCATTTATTTGATGTGGTCCCTTTACTTCTCGTCTGCCTGGGGGTCGCCCTCACCAGAACTTCTCTGTTTAGTCTGAAATTATTTCAAACTTTAAAAAATGTTGAAAGAACAGTACAAAGATCTCCCATAGTGCCTTCACACAAATTCCCGCAGGAGTTGTGTAGCTGGCATGCCTGGCAGCAGGAGCACCTGCCCCAGGGGCCCCACACAGACCAGGTTTGGTCCTTCCCCACCACGGACAGTACCCAAAGGTGGAGAAACAGTGGTGGCGAAACGAGGAAGGGTTTTATTTCAAGGAGGACAACACTGGGAAGACAGTGGACTAGCGTCTCTCAGACTGCCCTCCAAAGTGCTGAAAATACTTTGGGGTTGATGTAAGGAAAATGTGGTGCAAGGTGAGTGGGGACTGTGCAGGCAGACAGTGAAGGACAGTGGATCACTGTCGTGGGGTCAGTTAAGGGTCTGGCTGGCTCAGGGCAGGTCCTATTGCTTAAAGGAGGTAGTTTCTCTTCCCATCAAAGAATGCTTTGCCCACAGAGTCTTTTGCCTGAGTTAAGAGATAACGCTGGGGTGGGGGTGGGGGGGCTGTGGGTCCAGATCAGCTGGGAAGAAGGACTTAATTAAAAAGTCTGGAGTCACAAAGAAGGAAGTCCTCTCTCAGTTCAGATCTACCACATGCCTTATTTAGTAGCTCTGACTTTTCCGACACACATATGTCCATTGTCGTTATTCTTTTTCTGATTTATTTGAAAGCAAGTTGCAGCAACACTACTGCCTCACCCCAAATACCCAGTATTTGTTTCCCCACAAGGACACTCTCCCACAGAACTAGCCTGCAGCCATCCAAAGGAGAAAGCCAAGACTGCTGGGATACTTGCCTTTGTATCAGAATATCTGTTCAGATTTCACCACCTGTCCTCCCAGTGTCCATTTTTCCTACCTAGCCCAGAAGCACACGCCGCATTTAGTCGTCACGTCTCTGTGGTCTCCTCCAGTGCCAAAGAGTTCCTTGGTCTGAAAGATGGCAGGCCTTTTCAAGAGGATGGAACAAAGGGGGCCCCCCCCCCCCCCGCCCTCCGTAGCACTATTGACAGGAATGCAAGCCGGTGCAGCCATTCTGGAGAAAACAATATGGAGCTTCCTCAAAAAGTTAAAAATAGAACTACCCTAGAACTACCCTATGATCCAGCAATTCCAATTCTGGGCATTTATCAGAAGGAAATGAAAACACTAACTCAAAAAGATATATTCATCCCCATGTTCATGGCAGCATGATTTACAATAGTCAAGATATGGAAGCAACCCAAGTGTCTGTCCATAGATGAATGGATGAAGAATATTGTGGTATATATATACAATGGAATATTACTTAGCTGTAAAAAATGAAATCTTGCCATTTGCAATGACCTGGATGGACCTGGAGTGTATTGGGTTGAGTGAAATAAGTCAGAGAAAGACAAATACTATGTGGTTTCTCTCATATGTAGAATCTAACAAATCTAACAAACCAAACCAAAACAAAAGGTCAAGCTTATAGATACAGAGAACGGACTGATGGTTTCCAGAGGGGAGATGCAGTGGGGAGTGGGCAGAATGGGTGAAGGGGGTCAAAAGGTACAAACTTCCAGCTATAAAATAAATAAGTCATAGGATATAAGATACAGCATGATGATTATAGTCCATAATATAGTATTGTATGTTTGAAAGTCACTAAGAGATTAAATCTTAAAAATTCTGATCACGAGAAAAAAAATTCTTGATGATCTGTGATATTGTGGTAACTATATGTGGTAACACCACTTTTGTGGTGATTATTTTGCAGTGTGAACAAATACTGAATCATCTATATGCCTGAAACTAATATAGTGTTATGTCAATTACACCTCAGGGAAAAAAAAGGTAACAGTTACCAAAAAAAAATACAGACCTTTTATTCTAGAGGTCTCTGGGAAGATGGGAAGACCCCTTACCTCGGGTCGTATAACTAGACTTGGCCAGGAACCCTTGTCAGGAATCTCAGAAATGATTCTGCACTCTTCTTGGTGCATCAGGGTGGGAGGCATGCTTTGTTTACCTGTCCTACCAATGATGTTAACCTTGATAACCTGGTCATTTGCATCTGCCAGGTGTGTGTGTGTGTGTGTGTGTGTGTGTGTGTGTGTGTATGACTAGAGTCTGAGGGAAGATACACCGAGACTATGTCAATATCCTATTCATCATCAGATCTCCACCCTCCAGCTCTGTCATACATTAATGAATCATGCCTAAACCAACCAACACTATTTGTGGTCAAATGGTGATTTCCCATTTCCATCCTTTCTTCTACTACATTTTTAGTAGTTGGCATTCTACTTTAATGAAGAATAGTCCCTTCTGCCTCATTTATTTATTTGTCTGCCTCAGATTCTGTTTTATTCAGTGGGATGTAATCCATTCCTATCATTATATTATATTATATTATATTATACTATATATTTTTGGTTTTAGTTTTATTTTTTTACTGTTCTTTATTTAAATTCAATTAATTAACATATAGTGTACTATTAGTTTCAGAGGTAGAGTTCAGTGATTCGTCAATCTTGTATAACACCCAGTGTTCATGACATCACATGCCCTCCTTAACATCCATCACCCAGTTACCCCATTCCCCTCCAACAGCCTTCAGTTTGTTTCCTTTGTATTCCTATCATTAGATATTTTTATACTTAGGTGTCCCAGATCTGTCCTATGCCAGCCCCTTTAAGTTAATACTGTTTCCTTGTTAAATATCCCAACATTCTCTAAATACTTCCCTTTTTTCTAGAACAAAAAGATATTCCAGGCTTATTTTGTACTTTCTTTGCCTCAGCCCTGGAATCAGCCATTTCTCCAAGGATACCTGGATCTTCTTTTTATTTTTTTTAAACATTTATTAATTTATTTGAGAGAGAGGGAAGGAGAGAATGCACACAGAGGGGAGGGGCACACCCCTCACTGAGTGCAGAGCCTGACACTTGGTTCCAGCTCCAGACCCTGAGATCATGACCTGAGGCAAGATACAGAGTCAGATGCTTAACCAACCAAGCTCCCAAGAGCCCCCACACCTTCACTGTCATTGTAGTGGAGAAGGGTATTTGGAAACTAAGACTCAAAGTTTGGTCTGCAAATGACCATCTGGGTGTCATTGACTTCAAGCCCTTTCAGTACACATAAGACTCTGAATAGTGCATGCTCACGTGCTCTCTGTCTCCAGCCCTCTAAAACCGTGAGTCCTCACCAAGCCTTTCAATTCCAATTGAAATGGTCCACTTTAGCCTTCTCCTCTCCATATTTGAAATACTTTCTCCAACATTAAGAAGTCCGTTTCCCATTATCTTTAATATATTTACTCTTTTGCTGGATCCCCCTATAGGTAAACATGATCTTCACTGCACCAGCATCTCTTCCCCTGGCTCCACCTCCTCCTTTACTCTGTTCCTGGCTTTGCAGCCACTGCCAGCCCCTCTGCCTCTTGACTTTGGCCTTGGTCATACCATGTGTTCCAAGAGGAGGAAAAAGTAAAAGAGACAAAAAAGTAGAAGAGGACATCAGGGCTTTGTTCTTTAAAGCTTTCTTTGTCTTTACAAAAACACCAGAATCACCAGTGGAGGTCTAAAGGGAGCTCTCTGCCTCCTAACTCTCTTTTGTTTGCAGAAAATACAGATTTATTCATTCATTTGATTTTTTAAATTCATTTATTTTATGGTATTCATTTATTCACTATTTTGTACGGATACTTCAAAAATGGTGGAAGCACTTGACTGGACTGATATTCCTGAAGATGACAATGATGAAATCTGGACAAAATAACAAGGCAATGATCTTGAAAGCCCTGAAGAGTGACCATAACCAGCTGAGACTAGAGGGAAGACTGCTCTTGAGAGCAGAATGTCTGGCTTTTTGCCTGAGGGCACTTTCCAGTCTGGGAGGGTTGGGAGGGCAGAAAGCTTCAGCCTTATGGGCTTGAGGCATCAGAGGATATAATTTAGGGCTGACTGAGCAACCAGAGGATGTAGGAAATTCCTGGAGACGAGGGAGCCGCCAAAGGAGTGAACCCTGAAATAGAAAATTAATTTTAATTTTTAAAATTTTCAAAAATATCAAAATACACAAACTATTTAGAAATAAATGTAACAAAAGACCTGCAAAACTATACACTGAAAAGTGCAAAACGCTGCTGAGAAAAATTAAAGAAGAGTAAAATTAAGTGGAGAGGTATACCATGTTTGTGGTTTGGAAGACTCTACTCTAAGATGTCAGTTCTTCCCTGTTAAGCTATAGATTTAACACAATCTCAATCATGATTCAGCAGGCATTTTATTTTATTTTTTTTAAGATTTTATTTATTTATTTGACAGCGAGAGCTCACTAGTAGACAGAGAGGCAGGCAGAGAGAGAGGGGGGAAGCAGGCTCCCTGCTGAACAGAGAGCCTGATGTGGGGCTCAATCCCAGGACCCTGGGATCATGACCTGAGCCGAAAGCAGAGGCTTTAACCCACTGAGCCACCCAGGCACCGCTCAGCAGGCATTTTAAATAGAAAGTGACAAACTGATTAAAAAATGTATATGGAAGTGCAGAGACCCAGAATAGCACAATAATCTGGTAGAGGAGATCATAAAAGTTTTGTGCTATTTGACTTTAAGATATCCTCTAAAGCTACAGTAATGCAGGCAGTCTGGTAGTGGCAGAGTAAAAACAAAGATTAGTAGATCAGGAGTGAGGGTCTAGAAATAAATCTAAACTTATATGGCCAACTGGTTTTGACAAAGGCAGCAAAACAATTTGATTGGAAAATGAAAGTCAACAACCACTGCTGAACAATCATAGATCTTTAAGGAAAAAATAAATGTTGACCCCTACCTCACACCACATATAAAAATTAATTCAAGATGGATCACAGACCTAAAAGGAAAAGTGAAAACTATAAAGTTCATTAAAAAAATAGGAGAATAGCTTCATGATTTAGAGGCAAGCAAAGATTTCTTAGACAATATGCAGAAAGCACTGACCATTGAAGAAAATTTTGATAAGACTTTACCAAAAGAAAGTGACAAAGAAGTTAATAATAGGCACAATACAGACCTGGAAAAAATATTTATGAAACACATACAAAGTACTTTGATGTAGAATCTATAAGAATCACCTACAACTCAATAATAAAAAGACAACACAGAAAAATGGACAAAGATTTGGAACAAACACTTCACAAAAGAAGATACATGAATGGCCTGATGAAAACGTGTTCAATATCATTAGTCATCAGGGAGATGAAAATTAAAAGAACAATGAGATACCATACATAACCATCAAGGTGACTAATATTAAAAAGACATCCAACACCAAATGTTGGTGAGGATTTTGTGTAATGAACATCTCATATATTCAGTAGAAATATTGAACAGAATGATCATAGCAGCTTCTTAGAATGTTAAACATACATCTACCTTTGACACAGTAATTTATACTTCTAGGTATTTATCCAGAGGAGATGACAGCAAACGTACACCAAAAATCCTGTATAATAATGTTCATAGCACTTTCATTCACAGTAGCACTTTCATTCACAGTAGAAACAGAGGAATGAATTATATATACTAAATGTTTCCATCATATGAAGTTCTAGAATAGGCAAAACCTGGAGGAAAATTGGTTGCCTGGAATTGGGGTGGGCATGGGCATGAGAGTGACTGAGAAGGGATAAGAGGGAACTTTCTCGGTGTCTTGGAAAGGTCTGTATCTTAATTACTGGCATGTGGATTACACATAAACTGTATAATTGACATGTGTGCATTTTAATGTCCATAAATTTTACCTTAAAAGAACTGTAAAAAGTGGTAATAGTTGACTGGCGGTTGGGTGTCAGAGGTGGAATAGATGAAGCAAGAATGGTTGAATGTTGATAATTGTTGAAGCTGGGTGTTGTGTACATTGAGATTTATTATACTTTTCTTTCGACTTCAGTATACTTAAAATTCCAATAATTGCAGGGGTTCCCAGTCCTGGAGAAATTAGACATAGGCCAGTAAGTTTCATGTGGGGCAGGGAAGGCTCTACATTTAAAAACAGCAGAGGTTGGGACTCCAGGTTGGGCTCGGGAATGACATAGAGGCTCTGGATAATATAACCATATGAGTGGACAGAGCAGTACAGAGGGTGAATGGCAGGAGAAACAGGTGGAAGTAATGACAAAAAGGTCAACTTTCCATCTGTGAGCTCTTTGCCTGTGTCTCTCTTGCTATAGGTCCATTGATCACAGCCTTCTTCCCCATCCCAAGACCACAGTTCTGATTCCTGCACTGACTTGTAACAACTGTTACCGTGTGCTTTCTGTGACTCAGTTTCCTTATCTGAGTAAGAGCTGACTGCTCTGATGGTCATTTGTTTCCCTAATGGGGAAGGGATCTTTTAGCTTGGGGTCATTTAGCTTTACCACTGCATAAAGTTGAAGAGGGCTGGCAGGACCAAGGCATGTTGGTGCCCAAGCAGACTAATAATTTGTCATTCCTTCAAAACAGTACTATTTAAATATGAGTTTAACATTTTATTAGTGAAAATTCGAAGAGTTTTTTAAAAATCTGCCTTTGATGGTACTTTCTGCTCCATTGGGAATGGGCTCAATTCACCAGTTACATGTGCAACCATACGAGAAACCTGAATTAAACTGAAACTAATGTGATTTCAGAATGAGGCGGGACCTTATAGATGGGCTTCTGGGCGGCTGCCCAGTGGGCTTCTTCTTGATCCAGCTCTGTGTTGAGGCCAGGAAATGATGGCCTCAGGCTATGGGCAGGCTGACTTCTACCAACAGGAAAGCAAGAATAGTAGGCTTCCCAATTTCTTCCCAACACTCTGTTTCCTGTGGCCATGCTTCTTATGTGTAAACTGGGCCACTTAATCCATTAATGGGAGTCTCATGTTCTGGCTTGCCCAGCCCCAGCACCCCGTGAAGCTGCCTGGCTTAGTAGAAATCCTCAGAGTCCACTGGCCCTGGGTTCAAAACCCCAGGTTAATTCCATGAGCTGTGTAACCCACATTGGTTTGATCATCAGCCAAATGGAGATGTAACACCTACTTCCCTGTGTTGTATGGGATTTCATGAAACAATAATGTATGCAAGAGGTCTGGAGTACCTACCACAGACCCTCAATTATGCTGGCTAAATCGGAAGCCATTCTGAGGGTGATTTTACATGGCAGATACTCATTAATTAATCATCAGTTTGGTTGGAGTGGGCTGCAGAAGCACAGAGTCTGTGCTCTTTGCCTCAGCTGCATTTTCTCCCACCCTAGAGAATCATACTTCCGGGGACTGCATGAGGACTGTGGGAACCTAGCAGGGGGCATCCCTGAATCATGTCTCTCTGTTCTCCTCCCCAGGATGTCATCGCCTCCATCCTGATGAGTGGACGGATCGGGCCCAACATCCAGCTGGCTGAGTGCTATGGGCTAAGGCTAAAGCACATGAAGTCAGATGAGATCCATTGGCTGCACCCGCAGATGACAGTGGGGGAGGTGCAGGACAAGTACGAGTGTCTGCACGTGGAAGCCGAATGGAGGTAGGAGAAGAGCCCTGGGTTCTCAAATGGGGAAAGAGGAGTACAGAGTGGGGAGGCCCTGGGAAGTCCTTCCTCAGAGCACTTCCCAACCTCTAAGAATCTTCTAGAAAATCTGAGTGGCATTTTAGGCCTAGTCCTCTTGCAGCCTCCAATGCATGTATTGGCCAAGGCCTAACATAGACTCATAGCACTTACCGGGCAGATATCAGGAATAACCCCAGGCAGGATGCTCTTGGAACTATGGAGAAGGAGGAGCAGTAGGGCAGGGAGGATAGAGAACCAGGTCAAGTGCTGATCTGCAAACCTAAGGAAAATAATTGCCACGAGGGGGAAGAGTTGGAGAGTCAGGACTAGCATTGACTACCACCTGCTGGGCTCCATGGTCCTCCACGCTCCTCCACCCAACCACAGAGGAGTGAAAGAAGAAGCAAGTCCTGAATGGGTGGCCATCAGCCTCATGGGCAGACCCATACATGACCAGCTTCCCTGTGTCAACCAGAGAGTCTGAACTTCCCGTCCCAGGTATGACCTACAAATCCGCTACTTGCCAGAGGACTTCATGGAAAGCCTAAAAGAAGACAGGACAACGCTACTTTATTTTTACCAACAGGTAGAAGTATTTTATCTTTTTGTTCCTAGGGTCCTATCTCATCATCTCTTCGGGAGATAGAAGAACAAAGCACAGATTTGGGAGGTCCCAGTCTAGGAAACTTCTCGTGGAGACATACATGCCTTGGTCCCTGGTCAGCAGTTCCAACCCTAGTTCTCTCATGGCTCCTTGAGGGCTGGCTTACCCCTCCCCATGTGCACAGCTCCTTTTGGACTTTGATGGTCATTATTTACTGCCCAGGAGACCTGGTGGTGAGCAGACAGTGTAGGTCCAAAGAGAAGGGGTAGTCTTAGCATGCAGACTCTCGCACACCTGGCTTCTAGCCCAGTTCTGCCATCTACTAACCCAGGATCCTCCGAGGGTTTAACTTACCTGCCTGAAGCTGTTTCCTTTTCTAGAAAATGGAGGTGATAAGAATAACATTTGCTTTATAGGGTTGTGGGGAGGGCCAAATGGTATCATTATCAGGGTGCTAGTGTACCAGTTCTTTGCAGAAAAGAATCTCTGATTTATAGCACGTGCCAATTTCCATGGTACAAATATTGCCCCACCATGGGTGGCATTTTGAAGCTACCGGTATGATCATACAGCTTGCAAAACTTCAGAAGCTTTAATACCTGGCTTTCATGGGCTGTTTGGAGCTGCTGTAACATGCCACTGCCTGTAATAATGCAGGTAGCGTGCCTAGCACAGGACGGGTCACAGTGAGCACTGAGGATGTGTGAGCCTGCTGCCACCGTCGTCTGTCTGGTCCCTGGTTTGCTGGACACAAAGCCAGACCCTGATTGTAGAGTGGATGACATCTGTCACTATTTACCAACAAGTCCTGGAATAAATGATTGGCTCATGCCTGAATTCCAGTTTCTTTATCTCTAAAGTTAAGAGTGGAGAGGAGAATTTGAACTCCAGCCTCATAAAGTCATGAGAGCATGTGTCTGGAAATGCTTTCAAAAATCAGAAGGCCTTGGCCTGTGGGGGCATGATTCTGGAGGGCTCTGGAGGGATGCAGAGGCTACACATTTGTGCATGGTGGAGGGGGCGGTGTGAGAGAGAGAGTGACAACTTGGGACTGCAGAATTGTATTCAAAGCCCCCACCATCTCCTGGGGTCTCTGTTCAGGGAAACAGGGAAGGAGAGCATAACTCTCAACTTTGGCCTTTCCCCTCACCAGCTACGGAATGACTACATGCAACGCTATGCCAGCAAGGTCAGTGAGGGCATGGCCCTGCAGCTAGGCTGCCTGGAGCTCAGGTATGTGGCCTCAAGGATCCCCCCAGGGACTGGAGTTCTTGGCCATCTTTGTCTTACATCCAGTTTGGGAAACAAGAGTGGGTACATGGGGGTGGGGTGACAAATGGTGGCTGACATAGGGTAAAGTGCTCACTGTCTTGTCCTTAGAATAGAAGGGCCAGTCCCATCTCTGGTCAGGGTCCCCTGCTTCCTTTGGCTGCCACTGCTCTTGCCTCCAGGCTGCCTGTTTCTTCCATCTATCTGCCATTCCAGTGATTCAGTAAATGTTTCTTTGAGCACTAGGCAAGGTCCTGGGAGATATTCTAATGTTGGGTTTCCATCTGTGTTGTTCACTGCTATGACCTCAGTGGCAGTAAGCACTGATAAATATGTATAGAATTAGCAAGCCATGCAGAGGTGCCCTCAGACTTCTGGGTCTGGTCCAGGAAGTGACAGGTGTGTCCACGGTTGCTTATAATACAGAATGAAATAGGTGCCAAATATTTCTCTCCTTGTTTAAAGTTTGCAGGATTTCTCCATCTTAGCACTAGGGACATTTGGGGCTGGATAATTCTTTGGTTGGGGGGCCATCCTGTGAATTATAATATATTTAACAGCATTCCTGGCCTCTACACACTAGATGCTGGTGGGACCATCCTCCTCCTAAGCAGATGTGACAACCAAAGATTTCCAGACATTGCCAAAGGCTTCCAGGCTGGAGAGGGAGGTGTCAAATTGCTCCTGGTTGAGGACCACTGAACTGGGCCATATACCCGAGCCACTGAATGCTAGACATTCCAACAATCAGTGTTGGCTGCCTTGGGTCATTTATTTTTAGAGGACACAGATAGAACTGCCATCTTCCTCCTCTGCCCCAAAACTGGGCAGTCCCAGAGCTGGGTCTCCCAAAACATAAGGCAGGAGCCCTTCTTAGGAGACATGTCTCTTCTTAGGAATGGAATTTGTGGGTTTTCCTTTTCTTCATGATTTAGTAAATAACGTTTTTTTTATTCTCATAATATTCTCCTTCCCATTGTTTACCACATTTGGCAGGGGAAAGAGAGCTTCTAGACCAATGTGTGGCATTGGATGGCCTTGTACTCCAGCCATCAACCTATTTATGACTTCTCTCTCTCCAGGCGGTTCTTCAAGGACATGCCGCACAATGCACTTGACAAAAAGTCCAACTTCGAGCTCTTGGAGTAAGTTGGACATTGGCCCTTGCCTCTCTTGTCTTCCTTCCTTGCTGCCCTGCTCTTCCTGTTCAATCCCTACCTTGTTCATCCCCAGACCAGACCAAGCAGGACCCATCTCCCTGGTCTTCAAGCCATCTTGCCTCTTCCTGATTGGACTAAAGTCCTGAGTTGGGGGTGAGGGGGAGTCAGATGTCACCTTTTCCCTCCTTCTTTCAGGAAAGAAGTGGGGCTGGACCTGTTTTTCCCAAAGCAGATGCAGGAGAACTTAAAGGTGAGGCAACCACTGGACAAGGGGCCCAGAGCAACCCCCTTTGTGTTGGCCTCCAGAACTGGAGCCAATGGCACCAGACTGGGGGTACTTGGGAAAGCCAGGGTATCTGGGCTGTCTTGGGCCATCTGGGCATAGGGCCACTAAAAGCACCTAAAGCTGGCCATTAGGAAACCGGGCTCTGTTTCCACATCCGAGGCTAATTAGCTTTGTGGCCTGGGGATCTACTTCCCATGCTTCCCTGCCAGGGCTACGGTGAGCCTCCCTTGACACAGCAGGTGTGTGTCTTAGTCATAGATCGCTGCTGCTCTCATGGCAAAGGCCTGAGGACCATCCTCTAGCAGCAGACAGGCTCTTGGTGAGATCAGGGAAGGCATCAGAACCTGGACGAGCAGGGCCTGCTCATCACCGGCCATCCCCGCCCCCCTCCCGCAGCCCAAGCAGTTCCGGAAGATGATCCAGCAGACATTCCAGCAGTACGCCTCGCTTAAGGAGGAGGAGTGCGTCATGAAGTTCTTCAACACCCTCGCGGGCTTTGCCAACATCGACCAGGAGACCTATCGCTGTGAACTCATTGTAATGACACGTCCTTTTCTTCTCTCCCTGACCCGAATTCCAGGCCTTTCAGGGAACGGACCCATGAGGCCAACATGGGGGGCTGGGAGGGGTGTGCTTGCTTATAGCAGCCCACATAAGCCAAGCTCCTCAGGCAGCTGGGCCTCACCAACATACCATCAAACACAACCAATGTTGACCTACTTGCCGGAGGCAGGGAGTGGAAATCTTGGCCACAGATCTTGGAGGTGGGCAGAGTAGGCAGGGTAGGCAGGGAGCAGGGTAATCTGTTGGTAGGGTTTTAAGACTGAAGGAGCTGGAGGACCCAGGAAACACTGGCCTGTGTCTGACTCAGTGAGCTGTTTGCAGATCTCTGAAATAGGAGGGAGACAGAACTGAAGCCGCAATCTTCTCTCTCCTTTTATTCCAGCAAGGATGGAACATTACTGTGGACCTAGTCATCGGCCCTAAGGGCATCCGCCAGCTGACGAGTCAAGATGCCAAGGTAGAGGGAGGCAGGGGGCAGGCTGCACCCAGCCCCGGGCTAAGCAGTCTTCCTCTCTCTGCTGCCTCCTACCTTTCCCTGTGTTTCAGTTGCTCCTGCCCCTTGCTGAGAGCAGAGAGGCCCTTAGTATGAGAAGCCGTGGAGAGAGTTTTTGGAGCCTGGGGCAGATGGTTCTTTACTTTCCTGTGGCGATCCCCTCCACAGAGGCTGGGGAGTTGGGGTGGAGAGAGAAGACAGGACACTATCACTGCACTTCTGGCTTAGATAAAATTGTTGCTCTTGTAATGGCAAGATGGGGCAATCATTCCCCTGGGAGTCAGAAGACCTGGGTCGGGTCCTGGCTCTGTCACCATTGTGGCATATGACTTCGGGCCAGTCCCCATTCCTAGACTCATCTTATCTTCTGCAAAGTGAGGAGCTTAGACCAGACGATGCTTTCAGTCTTCACTGTCTTTGATTCTGTCTTCCTCCCACGGAGAGGCTGTCGGTGCTTCCTTGCAACCCCAGACTGACCAATCTTCACGACCCCACTCCAGGAGTGGGAATGTCTGAAGGGCCCCCTCCTTTCTTACAGCCCACCTGCCTGGCCGAATTCAAGCAGATCAGGTCCATTCGGTGCCTGCCCCTGGAGGAGGGCCAGGCGGTTTTGCAGCTGGGCATCGAAGGCGCCCCCCAGGTGAGCATCTCTGGGCACCTGGGAGCTCGGAAACAGCCAGCCCACCAAAGGACAGTCTTTCTTGCTTAGGCCAGCCTGGCTTTGGGGATCTTGCTAAGAAAACTGCACCTATTTCTCAGACAAGGTACCGGGTTGACAATAAAATTGTAAGGGAAATGCATCAGGAAGCAAAGCTGTTTAAAAATGTCAAGAAATAAGTTGGGGGGTGTTTTTAGGGTGAGTGAAGTGCCCTTGATTCAAGGTACATAGGAGAGGTCTAGCTTTGAACAAGTGAATGATGACTCAGTAACAGGATCTCTGGGGACCTGGGTGGGCTTTTTGTAGGTGGAAGAATCAGATAGCACTCAGACAGCAAACCGATTGTCTCTCTCCCCTTTTATCTGTCTGTCCCCTGAGCACTGCCTCTTCTCCTAGTTTCTGCTCTTACCTATGGGGCACCTGTGAGGTACAAGGCATTGTGCTATACACTCAGAGACCAAAATAAGTCCCAGCAGAAACTGGCCTTCCTAGGGTTTAGGGTCGCCAGCGGGGAGGGATGACAAGTGCGCCCCCTGGTGGTCGTGGGGGAAGGCAAGCCAAGCCCCAGGACAGGAGCTGACGGATTCCAGGGTGGGGATGGGTGGCGATGTCAGCCCCTTCTGAGGCAGTTTCTTCTCAGGTCTTGTGGGGCAGACTCTAGCCAAGGCTCTTGGGTCTCATCCTTGGCTGGTCTCTTCTCTGCAGTCCTTGTCCATCAAAACCTCCTCTCTGGCAGAGGCCGAGAACATGGCTGACCTGGTGGACGGTTACTGCCGGCTGCAGGGGGAGCACAAAGGCTCTCTCATCATTCATCCCAAGAAAGGTGAGTTTCCATTTAAAGGCACACGGTCCCAATGGGCAGATGTGGCACAAGCCCCCAGAGGCCGAGCGGAAGAAGCGAAACCATTGACCAAGATGGAAAGGAAGAGGCTCTGGAAGTGGGACCAGGTGCTTGCCCAGCCTTTCTTGGGTACTCCTTGGGGACCTGTCCTGGGTCCTTCACTGCAGGCCTTGGCTGAAGGCAGCTGGGGGAGCTGGCTTCTGGAGTGGTGGTGTTTGTAGCCCCAGGAAGAGCAAAGCTAGTGCTAAAACACAACTGGTCCTTCCTGTTAACATGATGGGATCAGGAAGCAGAGGTCCAGGTTGGAACACGTGGGTGGTAGCAAAAAGAAACTTGAGAATTTCTTCCACTGAGAGGACTCTAATTCAGGCCAGCTTCCACTCCGTATTTCAGAGGATACATAGCGGGAAGGGGGTCTCCCTTGTGTTGGCTCGCAGGAGGTGTGAGGTCAGCCATCCATCCAGGACTCTGTGTCCCCTGGCTCCAGATCCCCCTCTTTCTGCTCTCTCCCCAGATGGTGAGAAGCGGAACAGCCTGCCCCAGATCCCCATGCTGTGAGTACAGCGGGAAGACGGGGAACAAGGACTGCACTCAGCCTATGTCTTCCTGGGAGGAGACAGAATGAATAGGGAACCCCACCACCATGGTTCCTGGTTTCCAGGCCCCCCGGGGAGAACACGGGAACACTGGCATTTCACAAGTGGCAATTTCTCACCAGTAACTTTCACCCCATCAGTTCCTGCAAGGGCAGTCCCGTGTCCTAATGCCATCTGGCCTCATCTTAGGGAGAATGGCTGATGTCCACTCTTCCCTGCCCCCTGGCAGCGTGGGCTATGCTCCCAGGCTGGTATCATCGGGACTGTCTGCTCCTCCCTGGGGCAGGCAGGGGTACCAGGGCAGCTGGCCTCCGGGAGAGGCGGGTGGGAGAGGGTGGGCTGCCAAGGCATCTCGGGGCCACACTGCCAGGTTCTGAGTTCACCAGGCTCCTGCCCTTTCATCTCCTTCTACAGCAACCTAGAGGCCCAGCGGCCCCACCTCTCAGAAACCTGCAGCATAGGTAAGCCTGCCCGTGTCCAGAGTCTCCTTTCTGCCCGCTCTTGTGCCGTTGTCAAGGATGCCCTCAAAGCTACGCAAAGACAGATTTCCCCTGTGGCTTGGCTGTGACAGCTTAAAGCGTCATTAATCCTAATAGCTAACGTGTATTCGCCAGTTGTAATGCTGGGCGCCATGTTTATCTGAGCTTGGGCCACCCTAACAAACACCACAGCCAGGGGGCGCCCTACTCCTGACCTCATCTAACCCTAATCAGGTACCCCCAGAGGACAGGCCTCCAGATACCTTCCCACGGGAGGGCGGGGGAATGGGGGGGCTGGGATTTCCACATAGGAATATGGGGGAGATACAAACATTCAGTCCACAGCAGGGTCAGATATATAATAGGAATTCTTTTATTTGATCTTTATGACATTCCCTGGAAACATTCACTTCACAGAAAGAAAAACTGAGGTTAAGGGAGACTAAGGAACTTGCCCTAAATGATGCAACCAGGAGGTAGTAAGCAGGAATTCCAGTCAAGGTGCCCTAGGCTCTGTGGCCACGCCAGAACGTGGGATGGGAACCCTGTTCTTGCCTGGCTCCCCGGCACCCCCACTCCCCTCCCCAGGACATCAGGCTTGGTTTTGCTGGCCTGCATGTGGGAGCCGCATTCCCAGTTCCTAGAAGTGCCCACTGAGGCATCTTACCCATAGGATGTTCTCTTTCTGTCATTCCAGAATCAGACATCTATGCTGAGATTCCCGATGAGACCCTGCGAAGGCCCGGAGGTAGACCTCTGGCCCCACCACGATGGCCACAGCTAAGGCCCTATGAAGTGACATTGTGGGGACACCTGTGACACCCTGGGGAGACTTTGTTGCCTTCCTTCGTCCTCTCCCATGTGTGCCTCAGACAGGGACAACCCGAAGAAAACCACCTTTGATTTGAAAGCTGAGACCATTCTTTTATCCCCACACTATGGACCTTTTGTGTGCCTGTGTTGTGGGGGGGATCCTAAGAGTTTGGATATGAGGCCCGGCCTTCCGAGGGAAGAGGGTGATGGTTTTCCCCCAGGTCTGAGATGATGGAAACTTCTAGAACCTCTTCTCCAGACCAACACTTAGATTTTAGCTGAGATGTTGTTGAGGGGTCTGGTGGTGCCTGGGCAGGAGGGGAGCAGAGCCTAGCCCCAGTGCTAGGGGCAGCAGTGGCTTCTGTGCCCTGAGACTATCCGCTCTCTCCATCTGCCCAGGCCCACAGTATGGCGTCGCACGGGGAGATGTGGTCCTGAATCGGATTCTTGGTGAAGGCTTTTTTGGGGAGGTCTATGAAGGTGTCTACACCAATCACGTGAGTTCCAGACTCTTCGCGGAAATTCCTCTCCTGCTTTTCCATAGGACAAAAGGGGAGTTCATATATTCTGGGTTTGAAGCAGCCACCATGATAAGTGGCTCTTCCCCCACTTGGCATTTGCGGTATTTATGAAATACCCAGGGAGTGACGGAAGCAAGAGTTATTGCCCGGAAGGCTAGCGAGCCCAGGGAGTAAAATAGAGGCAGGACCTGGGGAAGGGCTGGCTGAATCTTGGAGGGCAGGAACGCGGAGAAGTGTGAGAAAATGCAGCTCTGAGATGAGGATGAGCAGGATCTGGGGCAGGGACGGGTTTTGAGGCCCCAGTAGGGGCAGGACCCACAGAAAGGGTAGAGCCGGAGAAAAGAGGCAGCAAAAATGTAAAAGCCAACAGTAAAAACGGAGGACAATAATAAAAAGAGAGAAAGAGACCAGAACGCCGCGTTGGATGCCTTTGCACCCACTCCGCCATGTCCACGAACAATGGGCAGAGAGCACAGGCCCCGAGCCTCAGTGTCCCAATCTGGAAGGCCAGAGGCTTTCGTCGCAAAGGTCCCTTCTGGTCCTGACATACCCCAGTCAAGAAGCAATAGAGACAGGGGGCGCCTGGGTGGCACAGTCGGTTCAGTGTCTCAACTCTTGGTTTCGGCTCCACACAAGGCCTGTGTTGGGCTGTGCACCCAGCGTGGAGTCTGCTTGAGATTCTCTCTTGCTCTCCCTCTGCTCCTCCTGCTCATGCGCACTCTCTCTCTTTCTGTCTAAAATAAATAAATAAATCTTTTTTTTAAAAAAGAAAAAGAAAAAAACAGTGAAATCAGGAGCCAGAGAGGAGTGGAGAAAGAGTGGGGGAAAGTAGGAGGAAAGGGCGGGAGGTGCCTTGTAGAGACCAGGAGGCCCAGATGTCGCCTGTCTTCCCTCAACTGTGAGCCACGCCTGTGGGGTGACCGTGGCAATGCCAGCCAGGGGACCCTTTCTTTTGAGCCCCGGGCTGGCCCCAGGGGCTCTGAAGAGACTTTCGTTGCAGAAAGGGGAGAAATTCAATGTCGCCGTAAAGACCTGTAAGAAGGACTGCACTCTGGACAACAAGGAGAAGTTCCTGAGTGAGGCAGGTGCGTGGCCCCTGGGAAGGGACCCGGCCTCTGTGAGTGGGAGAAGACCCCCCGGGACGACACGGACCTCCGAGATGGGAGAGGGGTTTGGACGCCGGGATGGGAGGGTGCCAACAGCGCAGGGAGCCCCGTCAGGAGAAGGGGTTTCCCTCCATGTCTCTCCCACGGGGGACGGCCCAGCCTGTTTCCCCCATGTTGGACCTTAGAGCCACTCGGGCCTGCCTCCCTCTTGCCCCCAATTTCAGTGATCATGAAGAATCTCGACCACCCGCATATCGTGAAGCTGATCGGCATCATCGAAGAGGAGCCCACATGGATCATCATGGAATTGTATCCCTATGGCGAGGTAAGCTGGGGACGGCAGAAGGGGAGCCCCGTGGCGGCAGCTAGGCCACGGTTGAGCAGGGCCTCTGGCTGGGATGACTTCAGAGCATGGGCCCTTAACTCCCAGCTTCCCGCCCCCTGTATTCAGCCCAAACAATCCCGAGATCGGTCGTGGGGGATATTTCTGGAACATCTTGCCAACCTGAGTTTGCCGGGAAGGGCTTGGCAGCTGCCTGCAGGAGCCATGCCAGGGTCTTGAAGGCATCTTCCCCCTTCCTGCAGCTGGGCCACTACCTGGAGAGAAACAAGAACTCCTTGAAGGTGCTCACTCTCGTCCTGTACTCGCTGCAGATCTGCAAGGCCATGGCCTACCTGGAGAGCATCAACTGTGTCCACAGGTGGGGCTGGGGAGGACGCTGGGCTCCTTGAGCTGACCCTGACCATGCAGAGGCTGGGATCGTGCAGGTCTCAGAGTGGCACAGACGAGTGTTGAGACCCTAGCGTTGGTCCTGGCTCCTGTGACCACTCGAGCACCTGCTAGGAGCCCATTGCTTCATCTGAAAGGTGGACTCGCCATACATACCTCACGGCGCTGTTATTAAAACTAAATCCAAAGTGTGGGGCATCTGATTGTAGCCCAGGGCGGTCCAGCCTGCTTCGCGGTGGGGTCCCCCATTTTCACGGACCTGGCTCTCCTCAGGCTCACCCATTTGGTGGCACACAGCCCAGGCTGGCGGACTGGACTGGGGTGTGCCGGGAACATCCTGGGAGCTGGGCCCTTCCCGGCGTGAGCAGCTGGCCCCCCACTGGTCCCCAGCACCCCTGAACTCTCAAGTCCTCTCTTCCCCCTGGCTGTGGAGTGGGCCCCTTCTCCACCTGGCTTTGTTCCCTTGAAAGAAGGTTCCAGCCACAAGGAATGGGATCCCCTGGAGGAGACAAAGGGGTGCTCCCAGAATATTGGGGTGACGGGTGAATGCTTCCATCCAGCACCAGGGACATTGGTTATGTAGCCTTGTGGGCGATACTAGCAAAGCCGTGGGTGGGGATATAAATGTTCATTCATTCGTCCCAGTCACTCAGTCAGCACATCTGGAACTTCTATCCTGTGTTTCCAAGTGCTGTCCTCGGCTCTGGGATCAAGTCGTAGTCAAAACAGACCCAAACACCCTTTCCTTATGGAGCTTATTTCAAGCATCGGGGTAAAATTCAAGATATAAACAGTCATGAGGAGAAGGTGGTTGGATAATCTGTTTCCCTTATCTGTTTGGGTAAAGTTGTCTTGCTCTGAAGTCAGCTTTTTCAGTAATAAAGACAAATGATAGGGAATGGAACCTGCCTGTGAGAAGCGAGCTGACGAGCCTGGTGTTAGAAATGATGCCAGGAACATGAGGTAAACTGAGTCAGTGAGCACTTCCCCAGAGAGGAGTGAGAGCTCAGCTCTGGATTTAGGCTGCCTGGGTTGACCCCAACCCCCGCCCCCACCCCAGGGAAACCTACTGGACAATCTCCTTCAGTTCTCTGTGCTCCCGTCTCCTCTTCTGTGGGAGACTGAGGGTCTCTCATGTCACAAGGCAGAGTGGGTAAGGTATTTGGGTGATCCTGACCATCCTAGTGCCCCCTGGAGGGTTTCTGGGAGCTGTTGCTCTTGGCCATGACAGAAGCCTACAGTCCAGTGGAGTTGCAGAAGCAGGCGAGAATAGTGACTGGGAAAGTTGTTGGGGCTGTCCCTTGAAGAATCGGCAGGGTGACAGCATGCCTGGCAGAGGGGAGGATACAGCCCACAGGGCAAGCATGTGGAATGAGTCCTGGGAACCTGAAGTTGGCTTCACATTGGAGAAGGGGTGATGGGAGATAGAGCTCCCCAGGAAGGTGCAAGAAGGGGGCCGAGGGCCTGGGGTAGGGAGACCTAGACGGCCAGCCCAGCCTCCTGGGGCCCTGGCCAGCACTCTTCTTCTTTATTTCTCTGTCCATTTGTCTGCCAGAACAAAACATTCTGAACCTTCTCATTTCTCTCCCAGGGACATCGCTGTCCGAAACATCCTGGTGGCCTCCTCTGAGTGTGTGAAGTTAGGGGACTTTGGCCTTTCCCGGTACATTGAGGATGAAGAGTATTACAAAGGTGAGGGATGTTCAGCCGAGGACCTGTCCCTGGAGGGGTCACTGCAGCCTCACCCCACTCCCACAAAGAAAGAAGAAAACACTACAGTTGGTCAAGTTCAGGCCAAAAGTCTCTGGAGAATAGGCTGTAATTCTGCATAATTCTGGATCTTTCTTCGCTAAATAACCCCTGTAAATCTCTTTGCCCACCCTAAGCCTCTGTCACCCGTCTCCCCATCAAGTGGATGTCCCCTGAGTCCATCAACTTCCGCCGCTTTACGACAGCCAGTGACGTCTGGATGTTTGGTGAGTGGAGTTTCCCGAGAGCATGGGAAAGGGTTCTGATTCTGGAACCCACCCCTTGGTGGCAAGTGTTCTGTTTTGCTCTAGCCACTGAGCAGTCCCAGAAGTAGGGGGGCTGGTGGTGAGTTGGGGACAACATGGGCTAAGGGCCCGCCAGAGCAGTATTGGTTAATCTTCCCAGCAAAGGCTCCTGAGGGGGGCATGCATTCCAGCAACCAGTCCCGGGGACTGATGTGGGGTCCCCCGCCCTAGAGGGGATCAAACTCTGAGGTTGGTTCTGAGAAGGAGGCATAGGAATAGATGACAGGTGATAGATGGACAGCCCCTTATAGAGCACACAGCCATGTAGATTACACTCTTCTGTTCTCCACAGCCAGCCCAATAAAAACTCATTATTATTATGCCCATTTTCCAGATAAGGACACTGAGGCTCTGGCAAGCCAGGGGCTTGTGTAGGCAGCAAGTTGTTGGTGCTAGGCTTCAAACCCCAGCTTTCCCATGGTCTTCACCCCCTCTTGAGGGAAGGCCCTGGTGGTCCCAACAACATGCCTTTGACAGCCCCCTCCTCCTCATTGCACAAAACCTAACAGCTCCATGTGGAAGAGGTCTAGGGAGGGGAACCTCCATTCACTTGTAGATGCAGGTGATGAGTCCCTTGGTGGACCGCTCCCCCCCGCCCCCACTGAAGTGGGCAAGTCCCCAGGGACGGTAGGGGTGAAGGCTGGAGAACTCGAGAGGTTCCTGGCAGGGTTTTCACCAGGGAGGGTGGGCTGGCGTCTCCACGCAGGTGTCCTCCCCAGTGCAGGTCCTGAGCCCTCTCTTCCTGCCCTCAGCTGTCTGCATGTGGGAGATCCTGAGCTTTGGCAAGCAGCCCTTCTTCTGGCTGGAGAACAAGGACGTCATTGGGGTGCTGGAGAAGGGGGACCGGCTGCCCAAGCCCGACCTCTGCCCACCTATCCTCTACACCCTCATGACTCGCTGTTGGGACTACGACCCCAGTGAGCGGCCCCGCTTCACTGAGCTCGTGTGCAACCTCAGGTGACCATGGAGCAGGGGTGGGGGGCTGCCGGCACCAAGACCCCAGGCAGCAAGTCTCTTCTCCCACTGCTCTTAGGGGCTTACAACAAGTGTACATCCCTGAAAGGGATGCAGTTGGTGTCCTCGTGGCCACCATAGCGATGGGAGAATTCAGGCTCAGAGCTGTGGCTGTGACGGGGTGGGGGGATGGGCCTTGCACCGGGACCTCCCCTCTGACCAACACAGAGCCATGTGTCCCAGTGGAACTGGCTGGTCCTCCGAGCAGAAGCACGGTACCCTGCATGTCACAGAGGCTCAGTGGCTCGGTCAGAAGACAGGGGATTAAAACCGAGCTCACTGTCACATAAGAACATACAGTGAGCCTGCGTAAGCCTCACCATCTTGGTATCTGTCAACCCAGAGCTTGAAGTGTTGCTCCTAGTATGCACTCCAGAAATATTTTTTAGGTTAGAGCCCAAAGTCTAAAGCAGACTTTCACCGATGTGCCTGTGCTCTTTCCACAGAGATTGGGGGTGTGCCTTACAGGATGGCCAGCTCGGGCATGGGACCCGAATTCCCAGCAGGACCCTTGAGCCTCTGTGCCTTTCTTTGATCCTTCTCCCAGATAGCAGGGAAAGGGTGATTGATGTTTGACCATTAAGACAGCGACCCAGGGGCCACCTCTTCCTTCTGAATGAAACATAGGCAGCCTGAAGTTCTGATGTTTCATCCAAGAGCCATTGTTCTCTCCTGGGTACTGTCAGATCACATTTTAGACAGTCCCCCTGTTTCCTTGGTGGCTTGCGTGCCAACAGCTCCTCCTCGGGTAGTCTGACTTTCTTTTGGCCTCCTTTAGGGCAGGAATCAACAAACTTTTTCTGTAAAGGGCCGCTAGTAAATATTTGGGGTTTTGCAAGCCATATATGGTCTCTTGTTAAAACAACTCAACTCTGCTGTACAAGTTAAGAAATATCCATAGACAATGCGTCAACCAATGTGTGTGTTGCTGGGTTTCAGTAGGACTATTTAGGACTATTGGGGGCAACAGAATTTGAATTTTATATAATGTTCACATGTCATGAAATTTCTTCTTTTCATTTTCTTCAATCGTTAAGAAAATGTAAAAAAAAATACTCCTAGTTTGGAGCCACATAAAAATAGGCGGGAGGCTGGATTTGGCCTGTGGGCAATAGTTGACTGACCCCTGCATTAGGGAACCGAGTGCTTATTTAATGTTAAAAACACTGACTTTAAACACTGCAGTCAATGTGTTAGCATTTTTTTAAAGAAAGAAAAGAGGCCCTGGCAACTGCTTTGCAGGAGGTACCCCAAGGGGCAAGCTGGAACTGACCACGCTGGGGCAGTGAGAATAATACTGAATGTGCTTGTGGAGCCAGGGTTCCAACACAATCTGCAAGGCTTCCAGCTTAGAAGACCTTTCTGTTCCTGTCTATCCCTTTGTTGGCCCCCGATTAACTCTAGTCTCATCTTTGGTCCTTCGTATGGGAAATTTGAGAAGCCAAAGGGTTCCAGGAAAAGTATTTGAAAGATGTAATTTGAAAGGGCCAAAGCTCTGGGGTGCTAAGGGGAAGAGGGGGGACCTTAATTCATTCAAGGGGCTTAAGAAACATGGGGAGTTGTGACAGATGCTTGTCTGTGGGCTGAGAAGGATGACCCTTTAGAGGGACCAGACCAGCCCCCACCATGGATGGAGTTAGGAGCAGGCTTTCTGTGTAATTGTAAAAATATCCAAAGACCCCCAAGGAGCCCAGGATATCCCCCTCAAGCTACAGCCTGGCAGTCCTCCATTAGAGCTAAGACAGGATTTGATGAGTATTTCCTAATCATGTAGGCAAAAGAAGGGCCCTTTTAATATCAAACTTTGAAAATTCCTCCCTGTAACAATAGTTACCTTTTCAGAATTTATTGACTGGCAAAATATATTAAGCTATATAGTGACTTTTTTATATGATGTACAGTGTAATTCATGTGCACTTGAAAATCCAACACAAATATCGTATGTTTGGTAGCATAAAATACTCGGTCCACAGACAATGAATACATGTGACAATGAATACACAGTGAATACACAGACAATGAATACACAATGAATACACAGACAATGAATAAATATAGACTATGAATAAGTGAATTCAGGGACCTCCTGTGATCATTCCAGAGTTCTCTAGGGTCTGTGATTCCCAAGGTGGGAAACATTGGGTTGAATAAGAAAGGCAAGAAGCACAAACATAGCTAACCCGGGAGTTGAATCCACAGCCATTACTCATTAGTACACATGAGGAGTGTGTTGGTGGGTGGTTTAATGAAAAATAGGAGATGCAGAACACAGGCCTTGGTCATGAAGTTGGCTGGGATTTCAGTTATCTCCATAGGGGGATGGTGCCAATAGCAGGTGCAGGAAGGCAAGATGCATGGGGAGGTGGTGGGGGACACACTTACACTACCCTGTAGGACTGACTCTCCAAGGACTTTTTCCCCACCATACATCCATTCCTGTGATTCTCCCAACTTTACTGTTGGGGAAGCAGCCTCAGGGTCCATCTTTTAGCCTCTCAGGGGAGTCTTTCCAGCCACTCTTCCGAGGAGACAGAAATGGGACCCAGCGGTCCTTCTTTGGGCCTCTCCAGGCTTCAGAGGAAGGAGTACAGAAAAGAGGCTCCAGGAGCATCTTTAACTTTGTTCCTGACCTGACTCCTTGGCAGTGACATTTATCAGATGGAGAAGGACATCGCCATAGAGCAGGAGAGGAATGCTCGCTATCGACCTCCCAAAATCTTGGAGCCCACAGCCTACCAGGAACCCCCACCCAAGGTAAGCCAACCCCTGGTCTCAAGGATCCTATGAGTCAAACAGAGCTGGGCCTCCATGTGGCCCCCTCCCGGCCGGACTATGGAACTCCTCCCTCTTCCTCCAGCATAGGCAGGATGTGTTCCTGTGGTCCTCTTGGCCCTCAACCCAACTGTCCTTCAGCACTGAATTCAGGCCCTATCACCTGGGTGCTCTGGCAGGTGTGATCTGAGGCCCCAAGAGAGCAGACCCTAGATGGCAGCTAGGGCAGGGAATCACCCTGAAAACTCTTCCCTTAAGGATCTGGAACACTTTTCTTTCTGGTATTTTTCACGAACAAATTAGATGTCCCTGAGGGCACATGAATGGGGAGTGTCTCACAATCTCTTATGCCCAGCCTCTATGTCCACACCCTCCCTGGCATCTCTGGACTCAGAATCCAGTGCCCTGCTACCATGCCATTAGGTGGGTGGGACCATATCCATATTAGGCAGCTCAGACTGCCATAACAAAATCCCATAGACTGAGTGTGGAGGCTTGGAAGACCAAGATCAAGGCACTGGCAGATTCATTGTCTGGGAGGACTCTCTTCTTGGCTTGCAGATGGCCACCTTCCAACTGTGTCTTAGAACAGCAGAGAGAGCAAGAGCTCTGGTGTCTCTTCTTATAAGGACACTAATCCCATGATGAGGACCCCAGCCCCATGACCTCATCTAACCCTAATGATCTGGCGAAGGTCCTACCTCCATATGCCATCATACTAATAAGAGTTGGAGCTTCAACGTACAAATTTGGGAGGTGGGAGTACAAAGACAGTTCATAACAAATTCCTATCTTCTCCAAGGCCTTTTCTCACTGTCTCTCCTTGCTTGGCATGCCCCGATCCTTCCCTCAGTCAGGGCCCACCTCAGTTTTCACCTCCTCCACGAAACCTCTACATGTGCCTGAGCCCTCGGTGACTTGTTACCTCTGGAAGTATGTGGCTCTTGACAGCTGATTTGACAGGTGTTCCCGTATCTAAAGAGGTTACACACCAAAGACCAGTAAACCCCTCCATTGGTGATGTCCCTCTGGAAGCCAGAGAGACTGGCTTCCTGTACCTTCTCATCACTCAGCATATAATGGGTGCTCAGTAAGTGAATGCAAATGATTTCAATGATCACTTTGCCCCTCCTCTCTCCTTCATTCTGAATAAGCCTGACCTGTGTCCAACCAAGGATTCCCCTTGGTGAGCTATGCTCACTCAAGGAGAGAGGCATGGCCTGACTCATCTCTGTGTTTTCTCTTCAGCCCAGCCGGCCCAAGTACAGACCCCCTCCACAGACCAACCTTCTGGCTCCCAAGCTGCAGTTCCAGGTAAACATGTGACCAGAGGGCTGGGAAAGTTTGGGGCCATTCCTCATCTCAGACCTTCCTGAATTTCCATTCTTGTGCCTTTGAGGACTAGCAATGACCTGCTTGGCTTATGGAGATGGTCTACATTGACTCTTTCTTGGTACCTACAAGAGAATTTGAACTCAGAGTGCCCAGAGAGCGAAAGAAACAAAATGTAATCTACCAGGCTGTCCTCAGCTAAGACTCACCTTAAGCTCAGTCCATCTGTCCATAGTGTTTGTTGCTCCGTGTGCCTGCCTATAGCTACTTCTCTATGCCAAAGGTCTTCCTGGCCCCCTACCAAGAGCAGAACTTTCTGAGAAGGAATTTCAGGCAGTTGGGGACAGTTGATGTTCTCCAGAGAATAGAGCTGCTCCCCATGGAGACTTTAGGCAGGACCCAGCTGGCCAGAAGCTGAAAACAAGTTTCCATCAGAGCTTTCCTTGTGCCTCCATCGTTACCAACCATGGGATCTTCCCAAGATGTTGGTCCCTCTCTGAGAACATCTCTGTCATGTGTTTCTGTCCTATGTCTCAATCATAGGGAGCCAAGGCCCATCTCTTTTCCCTTACAACCCTCAGCTCAGAGTCAGTGTTCAACAGTGGAGCATCTCAACCAACGGACACAATATCTGTTCATCTGGTACTCCTTACAGAAAGGTGGTGTCCCATGGTCATATATTTCTCAAGGAAATGCTCCAGTACCAAAATAAGGATAATCAAGAACTAAGAGCTAAATCCTTGTGTGTGTGAAGAAGAAAACCTTGATGCAGAAGATAGAAGCAATATTCCTAAGAAGAATCATACCTTTCTGTGATGTTTAAAACAGTGATTAAATACAAACACACCCATATTTCTGTGGGCTAATCATATCTGTCAGTTTGCAATATGCTTATGACATGGAACTCCTTTCTGAAGAGTCCTGACGGAGGAGACATGGACTCAGTGAGTCAGTAACCTATGTGGACCCCATTGTATGCAGAGCTTCATCTGGCTGGCTGTCAGATGAATGAGAGGCCACAGGACCCACAGGCCCCTACAGGGGCTGCTCTGACTCCCAGCCAAGAGTCATGTGTGTCTCTCTGCTGTGTCTCCCAAACAAGACCAATGAAACACCCACATCACATTCTTTGTGAGCTCCTGAAGAGCAAGTGCAATGTCTCCAGTGGTGCCTATTATTGTTTCTCTGTGCTCATGTTTGTGGCAGCTAATTGTCCACCTTCTTGTCTTGTCCCTGTGCTGGTGCTTCTTTGCTTCTCCTGAATAGGTCCCCGAGGGTCTGTGTGCCAGCTCACCTACGCTCACCAGCCCTATGGAGTATCCATCTCCTGTAAATTCGCTGCACACCCCACCTCTCCACCGGCACAATGTCTTCAAGCGCCACAGCATGCGGGTAAGAGGGCTCTGCATGCTGGGTCCTAGCCCGAACTCAGAAGGCTGCTAGAGGGAGGTGTCTGGGACACCAGGAACCCCACATCCTCCAGCTCAGGAGGGACCCTTCATGCTTTAATACACCAATCAGCCCATTAGGAGGCTCTGTAACTTCCTCTCCTTTGCAAACCCACTGGAAGTTGGGGGCCATGTCAGGCTGTGCTCCCAAGGACATTGGTTGGACCTGGACCTTCCCTGTCCATACTTTGGTCCTATGTTTCCTGAACCCTGGGCAGGTAATGTGGCAGCTTGTGGGCAGAGGGCATCCAAGCTTGATGGTGCCAGAGAATAATAGATCCTGGAGGCTCTGCCCAGTTCTTCCCTTCCTGCCTGATTGTTTCAGTTGCTAAATGCCTCCACAGTCAAAGGAAAGGTTTCCTTGTGTCTGGACCCCTGCTGCTATTGTAAAAGCTGATGTTGTGTGGGAAGTAGCTTTGGGGCTAGTGTGGGGCTAAGCCACTCTTCCCAGTCATGTCTTTGCGTAACTGCCAGTGAGGCCCTGAGTACTTCATGGACTAGCTTCTCATTGTCAAGTTTTATGGGGGGAGAAAAAAGGCAGCTTTTCTTGTAAAAGAGTTGCCCACTTGTCACTTCTCAGCACCCATCTTCTCTTTCAATGGAGCAGTGGTCATCTGGCATGAATATCTGATATACTTTACTAAACTGAGTCTTAATATGTGCCAAAACAAACCAAAGGCATTATTTTAGTTCTAACTCTAAATATATAATATATATTTATATATAAATATATATAACTCTAATATACTAACTCTAGTATATATGCATGATATTTCAGGCTCAGTATACAGGACTCTAAAAGCTTTTGGAAAAACTCCATGTGTATTATAATAGATTTGCAAAATATGGGAAAGTTGTGTTGATATATTCTGTACCATTATTTTTAATTTAGCAAAATTTTGAAATGTGTAAGGTAACTTAGAATTCTAGGCAGTGAGATCTATTGTGGGCTAAAATTTCCCCTAACCTAGTTCATTTTCCTCTTTCAAATTAATTTAACCAATTTATATCTTAACATATACTTAACAATAATAAAACTGCATTGTAAAGGACGCACTATAATTTAGGCAACGTGCACTTCCTCCACCTTCCTGTCTTTGACTCTGTTCATAATTGAGTTTTAGTGAGTTTTGCTTTAAAATGTGTCCTTTTAGAAAAAAAGCAATTTTGCACAATTCCAGGGTGGCACTGCCTTTGTCTAATCCCTGCTTCACCATAAGACTTTGTTCAGTTCCATAAAGACATACTGTGCAGCAGGAAAAAAGGATCTTTTGTGTCAGGGATTTAGAAGTACTTGTAAGGAAGGCCTGCCTAAAAGAATATAATGAATGTTTCTTTAAGTAAACAAAAAAAATGGTAAAAAAAAAATATAAAATCCATTTTATGATGTACATCAGAAAGACTGAGAAAACCTCTTTCAGGTAAAATGCTGAGGAGAGGTATAATAGGCTTCCTACAAAGCATTTGAAAGCATTTAACAAAAATCAGAAATGGTTTCCCCGCAAAAACAATTTTTCTACTGACTGACTCTCTTGCCTGACTCATCTGGGAATCTGCATTCCACACAAGAGTCAGGATGACAGCAATCTCCCTCTTGAAGACCTCACAACTGAGTTTTAAAATAATAATAAAATTTAGTGAATGACCTTGTGCAGGAATGCTTTTCCCGGGCACTGTCCTAGGTGCTGAAGAGAGAACAATGAGGTTCTGTTTCCAGAGAGCTTCAGGCAGCTAGAAGGAAAAGGGCAGGTGTGCACTCACCTGTAGTGCAAGCCGTAGAGCTGTGAGTGGCACACGGAGGTAATGCGAGGGTGCGATGGAAGTTCAGAGAGAAGAATAGCTCTTTCTAGCTTCTGTTTTTTCAGCAGGGCCTCAAAGGATGGGGAAGATTTGGACAGGAAGAAACTGGGGTGTAGGGGATAAAAGAGACAGAGGCATTAGTCGGAGCCAAGACTGAGTGACAGGAAACCACAGGGCAAGTGTAGGAGCTGTTTGGCTAGCAGGATGCATTTGGAGGTGGAAACAGAGCTGGCAAGATGGGAGCGGGATACTCAAATTATGGAAGGAGTCACAGCTTGCGAGAGTCATTTTAAGACACCACAGAAAGTCGATTCCTTTTTAAAGTGACCGACAATCTAAATATCCATTGCCTGATAAGAATATCTGAGGTAACTTGTAGACAAGTAAGCCCTAAAGTAATCAATTTTTTAAAGTCTTAATTTCTCCTTGAGTTTTAATATGAAATTGTAAGACATAGGAAAACATTCCCCACCCAATAAATGTTAAAAGGTTTGGTGAGATGGTGATTGGGCCTGGGGCATCCTAGACAGTTGAGTAGCCGGAATTTTCCTTTAACACTTACAAAACAAGACAGTGTTTTCTTTTCTTTTTTAAAGATTTTATTTATTTATTTACTTATTTATTTGACACAGAGAGAGAGAGAGAGAGACAGACAGTGAGAGAGGGAACACAAGCAGGAGGGAGTGGGAGAGGGAGTAGCAGGCTTCCTGCCGAGCAAAGAGCCCAATGCGGTGCTTGAGTCCAGGACCCTGGGGCCAGGACCTGAGCCAAAGGCAGATGCTTAATGACCGAGCCACCCAGGTGCCCCATATCAGTGTTTTCTTGAGTCTAATAACTTCTTCTACCAGTGTTAAATCTTCTCAGTCCAGTCTAGTCTCACCTGGAGATTCCTAGCTCGGTATTCAGAATATTTGACCCTTAGTTCTCGAGTGTCGCTATTTGTCAGTAGCCCGGGTTAGCCATACCATTGTGTTTGGAGGTTATCAACATTCAGCAGCAGATACTTATAATCCTTAAATGCCCTCATTTTGGAGCATCAGCCTCTGGGAAATATATCTTGTTCCATAAATCCTATGGTTGTAAAAGACTCTTATGTCCTGCAACTTTTTTTTTTTTTTTTTAATGAGATCTAACTCAGTAGCCTTCAGCTGAGAAGATCTTGCCTCAGAGAGGACATTTGCTGACGTCTGGAGGCATTTGTTACAACTAGGGAGATACTAAAAGCCTCTGTTTGTGGACCTGCTGCTGAGTATCCTACAATTTACAGGACATCTCCCCCAATACAGAATGATCGGGTCCCACATGTTCATGGTGCTGAGGCTGAGAAACCTGGTCTAATTGTTGCTTTCTTCACCCCATGAGAACAGGGATATTGCCTATTTTGTCATCAGTGCCTTCCCAGCATCCAGCCCTATGCCTGCCACATGGTAGCTGCTAAGAAGTAGGTGTTGAACAGAGTAACAAAGAATATTTCAGCAAGAAATCTAACGGGGGGGGGGGGGGGGGTTATTGTTAGAAATCGAGAGCCGTGATTGAAGCTCAGTGAGCACTAGGCAAAACAGCCCAATATAACTAATTTGGAACGGTGTTGTTATAGCCAAGTGTGTTTTAAAGGGTTTGGTGGGGAAAATCTTTTTTAGAGGCTTGGCAGAGATTATGGCTTGCTAAAGTAGAGAGAGAATAATTTTTAGCATTCTGTGCTAGTGACTTGTATATAAAATGCCCATTTTAAAAGCAAGGATCTGAAGAGGCTGCTGGTCTGGATGTCACAGAAGGGTGCTGCCCCTGACAAAGGTCACACAGGGCTTTATGCCATCTAAAGAATGACAACATCCCTCTTGAGTCCAGGAGGCCAAGATGATCGTGTGCTGCAGAAAAAAAAAGCCAAAGAGTTTGAAGGGACAAGCAGATACTGATATAAATGAACTCTCGGGAAGACTGAAGGGAAAGGAGGAGTAAGAAAACATGTAACACCTTCTGTTTCAGAATGCCCCAGAGGAAACTATAGCTCCAGAGCCCTTCAAATGAGTTAAAAGGAGGGTTAAGTTAAATAAAGCTAGGGAAGGCGAGTGTATACTGCACATCTATAGATCCATATGGCTTTAAATTTCATTCTTCACTCTGCTCTTAGCTTGTGCATTTTTCTTTTAGCCTTTGGTTCAATCACGGAAGCTCCTACTAGCTTAATAAAGAGTACGTTTTCATAAAAAGGCTCCATCACATGGGTACGTGCTGTCACCCCTTCCCTCAGCCTGTGTCCCGTCCTTCCGTGGACAGCTCTGCAGGATGGCACACCAGGAGGCTAGAGGGAGCACCGCACTCCTCAACGCTCCCAGACACCCTACCGCGGGGTTCCGGTGGCAATAAACACCCCAGGCTTTCCCGGGGGGCTGGCTTTGCATTTTTAAATGTATGAAGTGACCATAACCGTGACGTGCCAACTGAGAAAATACTGTTAGGGCAGGAATTTGAAAATGAAATCGTAGGAGCAGATCCTGGAATGGCTTAAATACGATGCATGTTCAATGCTGTGCTCTCGGGTTTGACACGACAGTGCAGCATAGCCACGTGCTCAGGGCTGGGGGACCCCGTAACCATCTGTGTACAGGGCTGCGAATTTTGGAACAAACCTCGCGAGAAACCAAGCGGCCCATGGAGGCCGAGGCCCATGGCTCCCCAGCCTCTTTAGAGGAGTGCCCACCCGGATCTGGGCCCTGGACTCATCGTGCCCTCTTCTCTCTCCCCGTGGTCCTCTCAGGAGGAGGACTTCATCCGACCCAGCAGCCGAGAGGAGGCCCAGCAGCTGTGGGAGGCCGAGAGGCTCAAGATGCGGCAGATCCTGGACAAGCAGCAGAAGCAGATGGTGGAAGATTACCAGTGGCTGAGGCAGGAGGAGAAATCCTTGGTGAGCAGCCCTGAGCCCTTGGGTACGAGGGGACCCCACTCTGCAGCGCTGCCCAGCACTGTGTGGTAAAAGTGCTTGAATGGGAGAGATGTCCACACCACTGTGTCCTCTTGTGTCCCCAGATGATGAGAGGGAATGCTCTCCGTGCGTCCTTAAGGTTTTCAGTTCTAGAATGCTAAGCCATTTGCTTCAATTTCCTCCCCTGCAGGACCCCATGCTGTACATGAATGACAAGTCCCCGCTGGTAAGTCATCGGGAAAGACCTCTGCCTTAAAGTCAAGGCCTGGGAAGGCGTTGGAGACAGCAGGACCCTTGCACTGGGCGACCTGCCCGCCCATTCCTTCCCTTTTTGCCTCTCCCCCGGGAGCTAGACTTCTCCTTTTACTTTGAGCTCCACGAAGCTCCGCTCCTGGTTCCTGAGCTTCCGCCGGATCTCCACCCATAGTGCATGCCCCCTCTGCCACAGGGCCCTTCAGGCTCTGAGACGGGGTGCCCCACTGGCCCCCTGACCTCCGAGTGCGCAGCTGAACTCTCGGGGATCAGGTCAGGGTGGGGAGCGGGGTGCCTCCAGGGGCGGGCTGGTGACAAGTTCTCTTTCCTGCCTTCCAGACCCCAGAGAAGGAGGCCGGCTACAGTAAGTGTCTGTGCCCTCCCTTTTGGCGGGAGCTTCCCCTTGACCTCTCCTGCGGAGCTCACTCATTGCCCATCACAGAGGCTGCAGCGTCTGTTAGCCGTTTTCAGAAACTGCCTGTTCCAGTTCAGAGGGTGCAGGGAGGGCCCTTTTGGGAAAGGATAGCTACCCTCTGCTCCGTCTGCCAACCCCGTCCTCTCGCTCCCTCCACCTATCTCTCATCTCTCCCTCTTGCCGGGTCTGCAGCCTTTGCTTAAGTGTATCTCCTGTTGCCTTTGGAGACCTTGGTGGCTCTTCCTTCCTGTCCTCCCTCCCTCTGTCGAAGGCCGTCTGTGGGGGACAGTAGCTCCACCCGCCTCTCCCAGGGCCTGTCTTCCCTATGCCCCGGGGATGGGGGAGAGAGGGCAGGCAGGGGCAGCTGAGACCACAGGGCCTTTCCAGAAACTGCTGCTAAAGGGGGAGCAGGAAAAGCCAGCGGTGAGCCAGGCTCACCACCCTCCCTGTAGGGAGGGTGCAGCTGATGATGTTGGCGATGGGGATGATGACAGTGATGACAAGAACAGTGGCCAGTGACAGTGACAACAGTCACAGGAAACTGAACACTAGACAAGCATGGGCCCAGGTTGCTTGCAAATGTCAGCTCCAACCTCACGGCAACTTGATCGGGTAGATACAATGAATCATGTCCATTTTACAAAGGACGTGAAACTAAGGCACAGAAAGGTCAAGTAACTAATCCAAAGTCACACAGCTAGAAAAGAACGGAGCTGTGATTAGAGCCCAGGCCTTCTGGTTCTAGGGTCCCTTCTGAGTGAACCCTGCTGTTTAACAGATGAAAAGGGTGGGCCACGGAGTGTAAGTGAGCTGCCCCAGGTCACACGGCTGTCTGGTGGCAGAAGGTTAGAAAGTCGAACCAGTCTTCCGGCTTCCATTCCCGCTCAGTCTTCCAGCAACTCCACAGGGCTTGCACGTGCCTTTGCTTTTCAAAATGTGGAGTGAATAGCATGGCTTCTCTGCTGTTTCACTTCCCGGACCCCCAGATGCTCCAAGTGGACCATCAGCCCCCTTAGCTGCTCTGGCACCGGTGAAGTTCCTTCACCAGTGTCAAGGCCAGAGTGTGTGCTTGGGGGCCACTATGAACCCTGCAGAAGCTGGAGCACCTCCTGTAATCATCCCATCTCCACTGCAACTGTGGCTTTTTCTGTCTATCAGATGGACGGCAGTGCTTAACTGTGGGGGCGGGGAGGGCAGGGAGCCCAGAGGTTATTTTCCGGAAACACCTTTAAACTTGGTTTCCCTGGGTCTCCTGGTAACTTAGGAGAAGGGGTTGGTTTGGTTATCAGCGGGCAGGAAGAAAAGGGCCTGGGTGCCCAGACCTTCCCGCCACACTCACTCTCCCTCCCCTTGCAGCGGAGTTCACGGGCCCCCCACAGAAGCCACCACGGCTGGGCGCGCAGGTATGTGTTGGCGGGGCCAAAGCTGGTAATGACTTTGAACCAGGGCTCCCCAAGACACAAGGCCAGGGGCTGTGAAGATTTCAGAGGCCCTAAGAAATAATCTAGTCCAGCACCCACAATACATAGCTGAGGCCAGAGAGAAATACCTTGTTTAAGGGCATATAGTGAATTCGTGAAAAGGCAAGGGGAAGCCCAGTCTCCTCATCTCCTGTGTCCCCTCCCTGACCTGGAAGAAACCTCACTGACCCAGCCCTAGGAGCAGGAAGTCTGGACTCCCTTCCTGTCTCAGGCTGCCCCCTTGGATTCCTGCACCCACACTGTTCTTGCAGTAGCCTGGGACCAGGTGCTGGCTTTTCTTACTCTGGAACAGTGGTTGTGAGCCTGGGCTCCCATTAGAATCATCCAAGAGGCTTCGAAAACCGCCTGGCCCCCGAACTCAGGAACCCAGGTGATGGTCTCATTGGTCTGGTGTGAGACCAGCCACTGGTACCATTTCAAGGCTTTCTGGCTGACTTGTCTGAGAACCACTGCCCTGAATGCAGAAGGGAGGGATGCACCCCCCACCCCCTGCAGGACAGGGCATCATTATTTCAGAGAAGAGTCTTTTCAGATTGAGCTGGTGGCTGTGTTGGCACCAGTAGTGTCTGCCCAAGAAAGAATCTCAGTGTCCCCCAGACTCACGACCCTCCCCTCTGGCCCCTTGCTTTCCCCTCCCCCCAGTCCATCCAGCCCACAGCCAACCTGGACCGGACCGATGATCTGGTGTACCTCAATGTCATGGAGCTAGTGCGGGCTGTGCTGGACCTCAAGAACGAGCTCTGTCAGCTGCCTCCTGAGGGCTATGTGGTGGTGGTGAAGGTGACAGTCGTGGACAGGGCGGGTGGAGGCTGCCCCTTCTGGCCCTGAATGGGAGGGGGTGGCGCTGGGCTCCCTTGTCTGCCCTGCAGGTGCCTTTCCCAGAAAGTCTCCCTTTAATGCAAAGTGGCTGGTGGGAATTTAGTGCCAGGGAGTTGACGGGGGCAGCTGCCGTCCCAGGAGGGCTTCTCCCTGGGGAAACACAGCTTTCTCCGAAAACAAGAGGTGATAGTACCCCCACCCCTCTCTCCCACAGAACGTGGGCCTGACCCTGCGGAAGCTCATTGGGAGCGTGGATGATCTCCTGCCCTCCTTGCCGTCATCCTCTCGGACAGAGGTGGGTGTGCTTCTTCCAGACAGCGTTGTCGGATGTCACTTCTGCCCTTCACCTTCACCTGCGCCAGCTGCGTTTCACACAGAACACTCAGGAGGACCCCAGGGCGGCCTCCTGTCTGTCTCCCCACCTTCCGTACACGTGGCTCTGCCCAGCAAATCTGGACCACGAGGAGGGCGGGGGAGAGGGAAGGGTGCAGAGCCGGTGCCCAGGAACCCAGCCAGCCTCCTAGGGGGAGTCTCCCCCTTTAAGTCTTAGACAGTTGCCGTGATTCCGTAACGCACGAGGGTGTGCAAGGGAGGACAGATCTTCCCTTTACCTTTTCCCTTCCCATGACCCTTTATCTAATCACCTGCCACACTAAGGCTAAGTGTCTACAGAACTGGAGTCCTGCACTTTGCAGGAGGGATTAACTTAAGGATCCTGAGATGGGGCAATCGGATTATGCTGCCTTATCCATGTGGGTGCAATGAGGCCCAAGAGTCCTTGTAAGAGGGTGTCAGAAGCGGACATCCTTTAAGAGTCAGAGAAGGAGATGGAATGACAGAAGCAGAGGTTGGGATAACATCGCTGCTGGAAGGATCCACAAGCCAAGGAAGGCAGCTACCTTTAGAAGCTAGAAATGGCAGGGAACAGATTCCCCCCTTGAGTGTAGGAGGAGCGTGGCCCAGCCATCCCCTTGACTTTAACCCCATAGGACCCATTTCCAGCCTTCTGACCTCCAGGAGCAGAAGAGACTAATTTGTGTTGTTTTGAGCCACCGCACTGGTCATGGGCTGTTACCACAGCCATAGGAGACTCTGACCATAGTCAAAAGCTGAACACTAGCATCTCGGAACATGGGTTGGTTGTCTGCCTGGGAAACCAATCATGGGGCTCAGCAGAACCCACGCCCTCCCGCCAGACTGTGTCAGCCACCGACTCCCAGCGACACAGCTCAGGGGGGATGGCCGCATGACATCACTGTCCCCACAACATGTGACTGTCCGAGACAGGATGCAGGAGGACCTGGGCATTTCCCAGCCTTCCTCTGGGTGACAGTAGCAGCCCATAGAGGAGCCCCAGCTGGTGCTGTCCCTTCCCTGTTAGAGGTCCTTCCCCTCCAGGTGATGGCTCCGTCATTCATTGCACTGGGGAGTACCTTGGGTGCTGAATCTGCGCTCTTAGCAGTGTGCTAGGCACTGGGAAGTGGTGGTAAGCCAAACCCTACAGCTCAAGCCACGGTCCCCGGGCTCTTGAGTTGAAGGTAGACAGCTAACTAATGAATAAGGGCACCTGTTGTCCGATGTTCACTCTACCCTTGGGTCAGCAGGAGGGGGTACAGCAGTGAAGGGACAGTCTGTGGGGCTGTGTCAGGCAGAGCTAGGATGGAGTGGGCTAGGGTCTGGGGCATCTGCAATGTCTGTCTCCAGGTCACATAGGGCCTTGGATCAAACTTGTCCCCCAGAAAGCTTGTGACTGCCTCGGCCAAGCCCAAACAGGATACTTGCATGGCTTCCCTACTCTCCAAGCTTAAACGTCACCGCAGCTCAGGCTTCCAGCCTCTCAAGCATTCTTTTCTTACAGATCGAGGGGACCCAGAAACTGCTCAACAAGGACCTAGCAGAGCTCATCAATAAGATGCGCCTGGCCCAGCAAAACGCCGTGACCTCCCTGAGTGAGGAGTGCAAGCGGCAGATGCTCACGGCCTCCCACACTCTGGCCGTGGACGCCAAGAACCTGCTGGATGCAGTAGACCAGGCCAAAGTTCTGGCCAATCTGGCCCACCCGCCCGCAGAGTGATGGAGGGTGGGCGCCACCTGCCTGCATCTTCTGCCCCTGCCTGTAGTGTTCCCTCCCCTGCCTCCCCCTGGCCCCCGCCTTGCCTTCGGTAATGTGGGTCTTCTGGGGGAAGGCTGTGGGGAGGCCTCCCCTTGCCACTTTGCACGACCCCCTCCCCCCACCCAACCCCAGACTGTGCTGCTCAGGCTGCAGCTGGACAGAGGGGACTCAGGGCTCTAGATGCCGGAGGGGCGGGGCAGGGGTGTGTGACCAAGAGGGCTCAGAGGGAGCCCTGCTGCGGCTGGCCACTCCCTCCTCACACCCACCTGCTCCGCTGTGGTCACACTGGTGCCCCTAGTGGTCACGATGGCTTTCTGCAAGGACATGGCAGGTCTATTGGAGCCAAGCTATTCCTTCTTGTTCCGCCCACGGAGGTCCTCGGATGGACGGATGGACCGAGGGACTCGGGAGGGGCTTTCCTTTGGGGCTGGGCGGCTTGCGAGATGAGGGATGGGCCTGGCTTTCTTGTACAGTGTATATTGGAATTTATTTAATGTGAGTGTGGACTGGACTAATAGCCATGTGCCCCCTCTGAGGGGGGACCTGGGACCCAGTCCAGGAACAAGCTATTGGGAGTCTGGGCACAAGACTCTGTGTGGTCTACACGCCAAGCGTTGCGGGGGAAGGGGAGAGACGAGGCCAAAACAGGACTCGGACCACAATCTGCTCTCTTCCCTGTGCCCTTTCTCTCTTCCCTGACTTGGCCCCTTCCTTCTCTCCCTCTTTTCTTACTTCCCCTTCTCTCCCCCACCCCAACCCCCCCCCACCCAATCTCCCGCCCCCACCCACCACTTTCCCATCGGCCTCACCCCTCCCTTGTGTTTGTGCAAAACACTCTTCTACCTTCTTTCTATTTGACTTGTGGATGAATTAAAATTGTACCATTTGCTTTGTGGTTTGGTTGTTTTGTTTGCTTTGGAAGGAGGGTGACGTTGACCTTGGGCCACTGCCCTGGAAGAAATTGATTGTGTTCTGTTGGGCGCAGGTCAAGAGCCGACGCCAGGCTCAAGCACGGAGGGGTGCGTGGTGACACCAGGGGGCAGTGGGGTAAGGTGTGGGCTCCAGGCCCTACTCCCCTGCGCCTGACCCAAGGGTGACTTTCCAGTGGGGACTAAGGGAAGACCCCTCTTGTGCCCTGTGAGGAACACCAATGGCACTCTCCCAGCTGGCGTGCCAGCCACTGGAGTGCAGGGGGCTTGAATGGTCCTGAGAATGCTGAGGAGGGGTCCCGCAGCTGAACGAGCATCAGCCTTAGCTTTATTTCATCTCTTCACTCACATGCAAGGTGGGTGGGAGATGGAATAGCATGAAGGAACAACACTGCACCAGGAGATGGGGGCTGGGAGAGCCAAGATGGACCAGAAAGGAGGCTGGGGGACTGCCCCTGCAGGAGTTGCGGGGGTGGGGGGTGGGGGGTAGCCGGAAACCAGATAGGCGGCTGAGCAGGGGAGTTTTGGGAAGAACTGAGGAGTAGGGGCCTGGCCTTGGTGTTGCAGGTTTTCTCTGTGTTTGTCAAGGAGAGGTAAGTGGAGTACCTCAAGGCCCAAGGAAACCGGAAGTTCATCCCACTTGGCTTCCTATCTGGGGTCCGCACACCATCCAGAGAGTGTCTGCTTCTGTTAGTGGCTGAGGTTCTGCTCTCTGCGGGCTGGACAGGCGGGGGTGAGGGATGACCTGGGGCCAGGAGCTCCCCCCAGGCTCTGGCATGCAGCTGCTGGCTGTGGATTGCTGGATTCGGAGGTGCGAGGACTCCTGGGCCGTCCAGAGTGGCTCAGAAGCCACTGCAGGACTTCAGGAAGGACTGGGAGGCCAGGCTGGGAAGGGAAGCCGTCCCGCAGCTTCTGCATTTCCACAGCAGTCGAGCTGCAAAGCAGCCCAGCTCACTCCCTTCAGTTCACTCCGAGCAAAAGTCCTGCAGGCTGGCCATCACCTGCCCCATGAGTGGGTGGGAGGAGCAAGCTGCAAGCTTGAGTCAAGGATGACCCAGGATACCTTCCTGGTTTGTCGATGTGCATTCAAGGACAGATGGCAGGGACCGCAAAGTGGCCAGACCTCTTGGGGCCAGCTAGTGCGGAGCCCGTTTGCTGCGGGAAGCTGAGGGGGTGTTGCTACAGGTGAGGGAAAGCAAGGGGTTCAAGTGAGCTTCTAGGCAGGTGGGATGACCCAGCTACTTGCATCCAGCCACACCTCCCACTGCCACCCAAAAGGTCTGACCTGTACCTGTACCTTTTACCCCACTGGGTCCCTGCTTCCCCCTTTCCTTCCAGGGAGGGTCAACCAACATTAGACCTTCAGGATCAGACTCAAGATACCCGAACCTGCCTTTCCAACCTCCTCCCACAGCTCCCACACTGGAGCTCCATCTCAGCCTGCCTGTTCTAGACACCTTAGGCTCATTCTTGAATCCAAAATGCTGTTCATAGTTCTTCCACCCCCTGAAGCACCCTCTCCTCTCTTCCCCATGCACCCATCCCTGGAGGTCTGTGCATCTGCCCCCTGGATTGCCCCCTCGTGGTCCTCCTGTTACTCAGCGTCTTCAGGGCTCCTGTAGGAGAAACTTACATGGTTTCACATTGTCATCACCATATTGTAACCTTCTGCAGAGCAAGTTCCTCACTTCCTAGTTGCCCAGCATCCAAAACTGGGCTCTGTGCCTGGCAGATTCTCAGCACACAGTACAATAAGTTCAGTGAATTGACCCAAGGAGTCTTCCATGACGGGGCCAGTGTAGGGACTCCACAGAGAGGTGCTTGCAGTCGGATGGCCTTGAACCCGACGTTGTACTAGAGGGAGTGGTGGTTAAAGATGGTCAGCAGTGTCACCTTTGGGTCCAAGCAAGGGACAGGAGATCAGATCATTCCAGCCAGGTACGGAGGCAGAAAGAGTCCAACTGTCCCCAGGAAGCAGACGACGATAAATAACCAGAGGAATATCCTATCAATGACCATGGCCACATACTTCCAGTCTTCCTTGACCTGCACATGGAAATGAGCTCACTGTGACAGAGGCCAGGCCTTGGGAGTGGGGAAGTGTCCCACCCATGCACAGTCTCTGTAAGGATGACACTGGGGGCAGCCGTGGCCTCACCGAGACATGGGGAACCTAAGGTGGTCTCAAGACCCAAACAAGCCTCTCCTAGTGATCCCTGCCTTATCTCACCCCTAGGACGTGAGCCAGAACCTTTCCATAGACTCTCAAATTTCAGATAAGGGAGGCCAGATGTTCTAGAACCACCAAAGGGCATGGACCTTCCCAGGGGGGTGCAGCGATTTAAACTCAACCCCCTGGCAGTTACAAAATGGCGGAGACTGTGCCCCCACCACAGATCGCCTCTCCCTCACCCCACTCCCAATCCCCCACCCACTGCAGGAGGGGGAGCCACGGAGGTAGGTGGGGATAGGTGTGGCCCTGGGGAAGTCTGGGCGGGTCACAGGGGGCAGGGCTTTGTGGAATTTGGCCTCACCGCCCAAGCAAGCAGGTGGGGTTATCTCCCTGCTCACAAGTGAGATAACGATTAATTTTTCCTAACCACTCAACACGGCTACCCACAGGCCTTCCATCCTTCCCTAGGTTGGTAAGAAGTCTGCAATCCCGAGCGGTGCCTGCTGACCTACCTACTAACGCTGGGCTTGACAGGGGCTGGGGCGGGGAGCTCATCAGATACAACCAATGTTCCTTGGGCTTTGTGGGTGAATAGTGACTTCTACAAAATGCCCAGAGCCCACAGGACAAAGGAGGAAAGCTGAGGATGCAGCAGGCTGACTTACTTGGTTTATCGTCTGGTGATACTCCCTTCGCCTCCCTCTGTCCCCTCCCCCCACCACCTATAGGGTGACTGTGCCAAGAATGGCACGGGGAATTTCAGCTTCTGAGGTCCCTCCCTCTCTGGCTTGTTATTCCCCAGATAGCCTTAGCTGGGGTGTTCTTGGCTGCCGTTCTGCCACCTGCCAGCTAGACGTCCTTTATCACAGTTTAGTCCAGATTCCTGAGGGCCATAGCAGAGGGAAACGAGCCCCCATGGAGGAGACTGGGTGGTCTAAACACCTTGGGACGAGGGATAGCCACCCAGAGGAAGAGCCCCTCTCCCGGCCCCAACTCACCGAAGAGTCAGCATCCTCAGATCTCAGGTGATCGGCGATATAACGCACACCTTCCAGCGCCTTCTGTATGCGAGGTGACAGCAAAAGCCCATCCTGCTGCCATCGGGCGTCTGCCTTGGGACCCGAAGCCCCATGGTGTTGACCACCATGGCTGCAGAGGACACCCAGGCGGGGCAAGGACTGGGCTGCCCACACCCATCTGTCTTCCTCCTCCTCCTCCCTCTCATCCGCATCCACGTTGGTCTCCAGCCAGCGGTAGGAGGAGCCGGGCTTCAGATCTGGGGGGTACTGGGGCTCCAAGGAGGGCAGGGGCCGGCTCATTAGCAGCCACCGGGGTACACAGCCCAGAAAGGCCACTCGCACCCAGTGGGGCATCGTGTGGGTGCTGGGGGAGCGGTGGTGGACATTGAGGACAAAGACCGTGATGACGATGGAGAGCGTGACAAAGACCATGGTGAAGAGCAGATACTCGCCGATGAGCGGGATGACCAGGGAGGTGGAGGGGATGATGTCGGTGATGAGCAGGAGGAAGACGGTGAGCGAGAGCAGCACGGAGATGCAGAGCGTGATCTTCTCGCCGCAGTCCGAGGGCAGGTAGAAGACGAGCACGGTGAGGCAGGAGAGGAGCAGGCAGGGAATGATGAGGTTGATGGTGTAGAAGAGCGGGAGGCGCCGGATGACGAAGTAGTAGGTGACGTCGGGGTAGATCTCTGCGCAGCAGTCGTACTTCTTGGTGTTGTAGGTGCCAGTGGCGTTGATGATGGCCCACTCTCCGCTCTCCCAGTAGTCCTTCAGGTCCACCGTCTGCTCCATCTGCTCCAGGTCGATCTTGGCCTTGTCGTAGGTCCAGGAGCCAAACTTCATCTTGCAGTTCTGCTGGTCGAAGGGGAAGAAGGTGACGTCGATGCTGCAGGAGCTCTTGTAGATGGCGGGGGGCACCCAGTGCACGGTGCCCGTGGAGAAGACGTGGGCCTTGGTCATGTGGGTCACCGCAAACTCTCCATCTGCACTGGGGAGAGGAGAGGAGCTGGGGGGCCCGGCTCAGCCCACGTGCCAGTGCCGGGCACCCAAATAACAAAGCCAGACCCTGCTCAGTTGTCGCCATCTGTGCAAGTGCGGGAGGCTCTCCCAGCACACTCACACTCAGAGCTACCTGAGTTGTCTTTCAAACACTATCCTTTTAACGACAAAAGCAGGAATTTTGAAAAATATAGGAAAAGAGCAAGAATTTTAGAAACAACTGCTATTAACACTCTGATATTATACATATATATGTCATCTATATTTGAGTGCCACACACATCATATATATAATTTTCTACATATTTATAAACACATGGGACAGATAGTCATATGGCCCGTTTGTGTTCACTTAATATTTTAAGGTGATTATTTATATTTTCTCCCCACAGCAGATGGGGAGCAAGGCCCTCGTCTAGGGTCACGTCTTTTCCCACCTGAGATCCTTAGCTCCTGGCTCAGAAGAGACATAACACCTTTGCTGGTGAAGGAAGCAAGTTCCCCCACTGGGCATTTCTGCACCAGCCTCATCCCCTAGGGCCTCTACACAAGCTGTGGGGGATGGAATGTGAGGCACAGGCCTGCCCTTAAGGAACCACAAGGAGCCACGAGGAAATGAGATGCAGCCCTTAACACCTATAACCCAAGGGGGTGGCAAGAGCACCCCAAGGCAGTCCACTTGGGGTGGGGCGAGGCGGGGTCGGACATCCCTTCTGGCGGGAGTGAGCAGGCTCATCCTTAAAGTTGCCAGTGCGACGGGTGGAAAGATGGGGTGGAAGCCACACTAGTGGAGCAAAGGCACGGAATAAGGAACAGAGGAGGGGAGAGACAAAACTCAGTGTGTGCTCAGGCTGGGGGTGGTGGGGGAGGGGGAAGGGCATAGGAAAGGGTGGTGGGAGATGACACTGTGGCATCATGGTGCTGTGGGAGCACTGGGGGAACAGTGGCCATTCACTGGGACTTCCTGAGAGCCTGAGTCCCAATTCCCACCAGGTGGGATAGTGCTGTGGGCTCTGGGCCCTAATGTTCAAGGAGCCTTCCTTCTCCCTCCAATTTCTTAAAGTCAAGGGAACCAGAGGAGCACACGGGAAGACAGACTTATTTTCTATGGAGAAGTGCCAGATTAGGAATTGGAAAACGGGAAACTCAGAAGGTTGGAAACAGGAACTTTGACAAACAGGTACACGTCAGGCCGAAGTTTAACCTTTTTTTTTGGTCACCACACAGAACTACCACTAGATGGCGACATGTGCCCCATGTGGAGGAAAGAAAGGTGCAATTTCCTCCATCCTCCTGTTTAACCTGGAGTGGAATGTCTGGATGAAGGACACCCTTCTTTAAATGTCTGCAAGAATTTGGTTTGAACTTTTGTCCTAGCCAACAAGTCTCCTGTTATTATCAAGGGGCACTGGTCGAAGCTATAATGACGGTACAAACTTTAGGTTGTATCTGATGTTAGGACTTTGGTCCAGACTTTCCTGCCAGGTGCAAAGGGAGCACAACTAGAAGGATCTTGGGCGCTGGCTCGGGGTTATGGCTCCGCATAAAGATATGCAGGAAGGGGTCCGTGAGTCCAGTGACAACCGCCAACACCAGGCACCTGCAGCTAGACCTTCTGGTAACCCGTGCTGATCTGTGTGTTTATGGAGGCAGCTCAGGAAAGAGGACTTTGGGTCTGACCAGGACTCGGTGGTATAAAGGAATCATTGTCATGACTTTCTCTGAAGACACCAAAACTCAAAAATGGATCTGTCCCCCTTTATTTTTTTGTTTAAAGATAGATCTTCCAAATTTGGGTCAAATGAGTTAGAAAACCTAGACTGCATGTGTATCTTAGTAGTACAACTTCCAACAACATTGAAAATGATATCTTGTGCTCACAGTTCCCAAAGGACTGGGGCTGCGGTGGCGGAGTTATGGGCATACAGTCCATCTCTTCCAAAATTATTTGACCACATGACTGTTTTTCGTATCTGCTCGTACCTCTGAGAATGGGGGCTCCTTAGAGCTCCACATTAGAAAACTCCGTTAGACAAGCATAACATCAAATACTTTTCAGGTTTTATTTTCTAAGTGAAGAATTACCTGACACCAAACAGACAAATGAAAGACTAGGTCTCTATCTTTTTTTTTTTTAATTGTGTTGTTGGTGTTCACTGGGACTCTCTTTCCACTTCCCTGCCTTTTATCAGTGTCTCATCATTGTGCTCAAAAATGGCTCCTTTTTGGGTCCTGAATGCAAAGCAACTATAAATAATGTGAGTTTTACAAAATACCCACGCCAAATGAGTCCGCCCCTTGAGGGTGCTCCCCGGGGATGCTGCTCACCGGTTCCAACAATACCACCCTCCTGCAAAACGCCCACCCTTCGGCATTGCTTTCACAGTCTAAACCACCCGATTTTTCAAAGACCACGTGGTGTGGGCAAATCCGTGTCCCATACATACAGTACCATGTGCTAATTTAGACTGGGTTCTCAGTAAGTTTGGGTGGACAAGTGCGAGAAACTAAGGAATCAAGAGGAAAGGAGGAGGGATGAGGATGAGCAAGAGGATGAGTCGAGAAGGAGGCAAGGAAGCTGAGACACGAGGGGGACCGCCCACGTCCAACCCAGCCAGGCTTCCCTACACCCACCCCTCCTGGGAGCCTCCACCGGCTTCCTACTTGTTGTAGAGGACAATGTCAGGGATCCAGATCATCTCCGAAGGGACCCGGAGGGATGTGATGTTGCCGAAGTCAGCCGGGTTCCAGTGCAGCTTGTAGTCGTTCCACTCCTATATGTGGGGAGGGAAGTCCCGTCACCTGGCACCGCCTGCCTTCGGGAGCACCCCCATACACACAAGGGCCTCCCCATACCCACAGAGGAGAAAGGGCCGTGAGACCGGGACAGGGGTCAGGAGTCCAGCCTGGGATAACCAAGCCCGTTTTGCCCCAGCTCTGGTACTCAAAGTCCTGGGCACACCTGGACAATAGGTCCCGCTAGTCTGGCCTCCAGTCCCCGTTCTGCCCCCCTAGCGGGATGATGCTGGAGAGCCACCTCACTCATTTGTAGGAACAACGTTTTTTTAATGCCTCACAGTTTACAAAGGATTTGTACACCCTCCATCTCAGAAGAGACTCCCTGGGAGAGCTGGGGAGGGAATGCTGGGCAGACCGAAGTATCTCCCCATTCGAACAGGTAAGGAAACTGAGGACCAGAGAAGTGAAAACACCCAGCCAGGGTTATGTGGCTGAAACTGGGGAGTCCAGACCGGGAAGTCCACAGTGCTTATAAACTGTGTTCCAGAGCGTTCCCCCCCACCCCCGCCTTGGGAGACCCAGCAGGAAGGGGAAGCTCTGGGCCCCAGCCTTGGTTCCAGTAGTAGGTCCAAGCGAATTTCCCCCCCAAAACCAGGATAATATTATTCATTCTCTGAAATGTTCCTTCTCGGCAACATCACAAGTGGTGATCAGTGTGGTTTTGCCTACATATTTATTTAATGCTTCTTTAAGTTCTACCAGCCAGGGACAACAGCTGGTTCACTTTGGCTCCCTAGCACCAAGCCCTGGGGCCATGTTCAGGAAACGTGTAGCTCAGCAATGAAAACAATGCCTTCTCCCTCTAAAGCTGTCTGGTTCTAGCTCTGGGACGGAGGGCTTCCCACCACCCTTCTGGACCTGAAAGAAACAACCAACCCAACAGATAATGACTGGGGTTGCCCCACAAGGCTGTCTTTGCCGCCCAGGGCCTTTTCATAATTAAAATAATAGCTACTAGCATCTATATACGTAGTTTTGTCATAGGCCCTTTAGATGGTTCTTTCCAATCCTCACAACATCCCTCTGGATAAGGATGAAGAGAGTGAAGTGTGGAGGGTACGCTGCTAATAAGTGGCAGCACCGGTACTTGAATCCTGGCCTCCCCGACTCTGAGCCTGTCCTCGGTCCTGGGGACATTTTGCTTTTGCACCTCTTCACTAAAATAGTGCCGTATTGCACCCTTGAATAGGATCCCATGATGGAAGGCTTCTCCCCTCCAAGGATAATTGTGTGACGTTTACACAAAGCATCAACTTGGTAGGGGTCCAGGAAGGAGTGAAGGGAAATAGTACTTTCAGGAAGCAGATGCATGCGAGGAAGAGCACTGGTCTAGCTCAGTGGTGTGGTTCCCAAACTCCAAGCACCCAAGTCCCAGGTTCATAATTTTTGACGATATACCTGTGCTGTCTGTATCATCATGTACTCAGTTTTTCCCTTCAAATTTATTCATGATTTTTAAGATCACCTGAATTTTGAAATTTTACATCAGGGACTTCACTAGAAAATCAAAAGCATTTGGAAATATCCACTAAAATATAAATGTAAGACGATTACAAAAGGATCAGCAAGGCAAGTAAAACCATTCTCATGGAACACTGCTGTTGGTACCCAAACCAGGCTTGGGGAGACACTGGCCCAGCAGTGGTATTGACCACTCACCTGTAGAGGAAGGCTTAGGTGCACAGAGGACCCCAACTTGCAAAATAAGGAATATTTAAAACTTTGTAAAATTGTCAGGACTTCTCAGGACATTGACGAACAATTCTGAAAGGGATTGGGCCTCATCGTTGTATTCCCTTTCCCCCAAGTCCATCATCTCTCAAGCTTTCAGGCTTCGACCAACATTTGGAGGGCCTCTGTACCCATGGGTTATAGTAATTGGCAATTAGTTGCCAATGCAGGCAACGGAGGACACTATCTCCATTTAACAGATGAGGAACTAAGACTCTGATAAGCTGAATAACTTGCAGAACATCACAGGTTAGTCAGAGGGGCTGCTGATTGGCTTGACTCCGGCTCTCATGCTCCTTCCTCTGCTCTCCATCCCAGCCCTTGAAGCCAGGGACACCAGCCCTGGGGGGTGGGGACAGGATAGCAACCTATCCCAGAGCTGGTCCCTGCACTGCAGAACAGTGTGGCTTCCCAAGTCCCTTACTGCTCTGGACCTCTATTTGCAAATCTGTAAAGATGAGCCGTGTGACCTCCTGGCAGCTGCAGGGTGAGCAGTGTCAGAGCGATGGACTCCATGGCTCTCTCCTAAGCATTCAACTATAAACTCCATGGCCAGTAACAGCCCTGGGGTCACGTAAAGGGAAGCATTCATTCAAAAGACTCAAAGTAGTTATGCCAATCCCAGTTTCGATTGTCGTGGGTTTCTGAGTGCCAGCCTCTGAGATAGGAGATGGTCAGTTTTCTAGTGGGGCAGGAAGAGGAGTAGCGGGGGGTCAAGGAGGCAGAGGGCTAGGTCCTCTTTCTCATTTTCTCCCACCTGTCCACACTTCTGGGCCTAGGGAGGGGCTGGGCAGAGCATGAAGAGGGTCAAGCAGAAAGGAATATATTCAGCCTCAAATAAAGCCTGTGCCCCCAAGTGCTGCCCCTGAGAATGGTACATCAAAAAGGGCCACACATTCTTTGCCAGGAGTGATGCTGGGCCAGTTTTCAGACCTTAAGAAAGCAGCAGCTTCATTTCCTATCTCTTGGGACCCTTGCTCTGGGGTCTCTGAGCTTCCAGGTGAGGCAACCAACTCCCCTGCTGGAGAAAGACACTGAGTATGCCTGAAGAGGGTGAAGGACCCAAGTGGGCCCAGCTTCCAGAACCTTCCAGAGCCTTCCAGACATCCCCACTAAGGAATGGACATAGGTGACACTATCTTAGACCCTCCAGAGCAGACTAGCCACAGGTTAAATAGCACCAAGTAACACCAGAAGTTGCCATGCAAAGCGGAAGAAGCCGCCCAAACTCCTCGCCATAAAACCATGAGATATGATAAACTGTCACTTTATGCCATTAAGTGTTGGGGTGGTTTGTTAAGCATCATAGACATGGAACACCCAGCATTCTCCTGCAGAAGGAGCCTGGGGTTCCGAGTTGAACACACCTGGGGCCCCCCTTTTCTAGCTGAACTACACTCTGCTTCAGGCTTTCCTTAGCTATTCAGTGGGCAGAATGAAACCTTCCCTGGGTTTTCAGTGACTACTCAGAATGAGCTGAGCTGCAAACAATGGCCGACATGCAGGAAACGCCTACCCCCAGGAAGGGGATGCCTAGGTTCTGGTAGGTGACCTTCTTGGGTGCCAGACTCAGAGTCTCAGTGCACACTCCCTACCAGAAGCCATCTGCAATCAGCCAGCTTTGGGAACATCCCAAGTGGCAACTCTCCCCTGAAACGTGAAACGTGAATTCAGAATACCTCTGTTTGTGAGACAGTCCTGGGAGGGTCTGGGGTCCATGGGCTCCCACCCTGACTCTTGCCTCAACCAGGGAAGTGGTTCTCACCTGCTTTAGCCAGACGTTGGTGGTCATCATTTGGTTCTTCTCATCCTGCCCAGTAGAAAGAGTCAGAACAATAGAGCGATGGAGCCAGCCCCCCAAAACAGGGTGGAGTGGGATGGGCTGACGCAGATCCCTATGCCCAGAAGGACCTCTCACATGACACCCCAAGCCCAGCCCAAACCTCCACCCCCTCCTGACACCGCCATCCTTATAGATCCTTCAGGAGCACAGAGGCCGCTTGGGTCCTCTGGGTTTGTGTTGAGTGGAACAAACAGGGCACCCAGACAACCCATTGCTGTGGATCAGCGTCCTCTCAGGAGGGCCTCCAGGGTTGGCACAGTGGGAAGGAGAAGGGCTGGAGCTGGGAAGCAGGGGAATAAGGACCCCGGGAAAGGGACCTGTGGTCTGGGGGCTGATCCCAAAGGGGAGAAGCATGGGGGGACAGGCCCACCACATCGATGAGCTGGGCAATCGACAGCCCAAAGCGCACGATCACCACGTCCGTGGTGTTGGGCACCGGCCGTGCCCAGCGGTTGTAGCCCCTGAAGAGGTGTTTGAAGAGGCGGTCCTCAGCTTGGGGAGGGGAGGCTCGCTGTGTCGACCCTGTGGACGGGAAGGAAGACAGGGGTCTCCGGGAGTCCATGGTGGTGAGTGCCTGGGTCCCTCTCCCATCGAATCAAAGCCACTCAATCTCGGTTTCCTCATCTGTAAAATGGGGACGCTATCCAGAACCTATCTATCTCTAAACACTGCTGAGGATTAAATATAACAGTGTCTAGTGGAGCTTGATGAAGCAAGCGAGACATGCTTGGAGCTCAAGAAACGGCACTTACTCTGTGACTGTTAGATAAGAAGTGGGGGGGAAGTGCTGGAAAGGGAGGCAGAGGAGTGGGGTGGACCTGACCTGGAGACAAGATGCAACCTTGAACTGAGAAGCCCCAAGGGACAGCCGTATGGGGGAGACACCTGGTCCATGTGGGGTGAGCAGAGCGAGAAGGGCTTCACAAGTCTCCAGGAGCCCTTCACTCCCATCCACTTGCCAACGAGCTTCTGGCTAATGCTAACCACAAAATCCTCTGCCACTTCAGGCATGTCCCCAATTTTTGCTGAAGTGGGGAGGTTCAAGGCAACATGCTCAGAGCCGAGATTGCCTGGCCACTTTCCCACTGTGCAACAACCTGCTTGGAAGTCCCCTGTGGCTTTGGCAGACTGCCATGAGGTCCCTGCCGGAGATTCCCCCATGCTGCCTGAGAGCCCCCAGGTGTGGCATGATGTCCTAGTGACGACACCCACTCACCTGCCGGGATCAGAAGGAGCCACCACAAACCAAGCTTCATCATGGACAGGACCGCAGAGTGGGAGGGGCCCATGGCTTCCGAGGACGAGGTCTGGCTTCCTCTAGACATCAGAAGGAGGGCAGGCAGGGCTGCGCTGGGGCTTGAGGCTCTGACCCGCTTCCCCAGGGAGAGTTCCTGGTGCTAACACAGCAGACCTCCTGATGGATTCCACATAGCCCCTCTCACTGTGGAACCTGAGCAAGCCAGGGAAAGGGTCTTAGGGTCCTGCCTCCTTGACACATGCGTGCTTTTGTTCCTCATGCTTTATAGAGCTGCGAAAGGCTGGAAAACAGGCCTCCCAGGAATAGAGGGCTTGGGGCTCACGGAGGAGCTAACATCTCCCTCTACCTCTGGCCTGACCTGTTAGACAGAAGAAGGTGCAAGATGTGAATGGAGTCCCCATCGTTCTGGCCTGGTTGCAGGGTCTCTAAAACGGAGATGATAGTACCACCCAGGGTGGTCAGTGGAAGAATTCAGGTGCTGTTCACAGCAGCCCAAATTTGAAAGCAGCCAAACGCCGATCAGCTGATGAACACGCATTTGACAGATGGCACGTTCATACGATGGAAGCCCAGGTCATGAAAAAGAATCTCCGGCTACGGCACGGACCAGCCTTGAAAACCTGCCAAGTGCAAGACGTCAGACGCACAAAACGACACATTGTGGGATTCGATGTGTATGAAATACCCAGAGTAGGTAAATCTGTGGGCTCAGAGGGCAGATGAACGGTTGTTGGCGGGTGGGGCTGGGGAGGGGATGGGGGAAGGGAGAGGAGGGAGTGATCGCTAATGGTAGAGGGCTTCTGTTTTGTGGGGCGGGGGCATCAAAATGTTCTGCCGTGATGTAGCGGTGTTGGTTGGACAACTCAGCAAATATACTAAAACTCACCAAAACGTACATTTTTGGAAGGATGACTTTTATGGTAACGTGAACTGTCTCTCCAAAGAGCGGTTATTAACAAGATAAATAGACACCATCTGGATTAGTAAAATAAATAAATAAATAAACAGCCAAGTCTCTTTAGACTCTAGGGACGATGAAGGCTAGAACATGGCTAGGTAGCGTTCCAGTGGCAAGAAGGACAGTGATGTGGGAGACGGGAGGGGCGTGTTGAATGTTCCGTAGCAGGGAGAGCTGGAGAAAAGGGTGGTGCCCTCATGAATGGGATCAGTGCCCTTATGAAAGAGATCCCAGAGTGCTCCCTCTCCCCTTCCACTGTGTGAGGACGCGGCAAGAAAGCATCGTCTATGAACCAGGAAGCGGGCTCCTATCAGACACCAAATCTACCAGCACCTTGGACTTGGACGTTCCAGCCTCCAAAACTGTAAGAATAAATGTCTGTTGTTTACAAGCCGCCCAGCCTGTGGTGCTTTTGTTACAGCAGGCCCCATGGACTAAGACAACCAAATTGCTCTTTTCCTATCTTTTGTTCTGTGTATATACAGATCACCTGTGTTATCCCCAGGTGCAGAAATTAGAGGCAATTTTTCCTCTTCTTTTTTTTTTTTTTAATTTTATTTATTTGTCAGAGAGAGGGGGAGAGAGAGCACAAGCAGGGGGAGCAGCAGGCAGAGAGAGAAGCAGGCTCCCTGCAGAGCAGGGAGCCCCATCTGGGACTCGATCCCAGGACCCTCAGATCATGACCTGAGCTGCAAGCAGATACTTAACCGACTGAGCCACCCTGACGTCCCAAATTTTCTTCTTTTTCATACTTCACTATATTTTCCAAATCTCCTACCATATGTGTCCACTAAGTGTTTTATGTGCCCTTCCTGTATCTCATGGTGGGGGGTGGGGGAAGCAACTCTCATCCCCAAAGTAGGTGTAGAGTTAAGACTCCATCTCTCTAGCACTGGGTGTTATATGTAAGTGATAAATCACTGAATTCTACCCCAAAAGCCATTATTGCACTGTTAACTAGCTAAAATTTAAATCAAAAAACAAAACTTTTAAAAAGACTCCAATCCTCCAATTGAGTGGAGCACAGGTCATCAAAATCATCTGTGAAAAATGTAGAAGCAACCCACATGTCCATCTGTGGACGGATGGATAAATGAAGTGTTGTATACCTATAGTGAAGTATTATTTAGCCTTAAAAAGTGAAAAAAAAATTCTGACACATCTACGGACATGGATGAAACTTGAAGACATTATGCTAGGTGAAAGAGGCCAAACACCAAAGGACAAATCTTGTGTAATTCACTTATTTGATTACTGGAGTAGTAATTAGAGGTAATTAGTATTAGAGGTAATTCAGTAATTAGTAGTAATTGATAGATCCAGGATAATGGCTGCCAGAGGCTGGGTGGAGGCATGGAGGGGAGCTAGTGTTTAATGGGGGCAGAGTTTCAGGCAAAGCTCCGGAGACGCATGATGGTTGCACAGCAAAGGGAATGTTCTCAACGTTACTGAACTGTGTACTTAAAAATAGTTAAAACAGGGGCGCCTGGGTGGCTCAGTCGTTAAGCATCCTTCTTCAGTTCGGGTCATGGTCCCAGGGTCCTGGGATTACGCCCTATTCAGGACTTCCTGCTCTTGGCAGGAAGCATGCTTCTCCCTCTCTCACTCCCCTTGCTTGTGTTCGCTCTCTCACTGTGTGTGTCTCTGTCTGTTAAATAAATAAAATCTTTAAAAAAATAGTTAAAACAGGGGTGCCTGGGTGGCTCAGCAGGTTAAAGCCTCTGCCTTTGGCTCAGGTCATGATCTCAGGGTCCTGGGATCGAGCCCCACATCAGGCTCTCTGCTTTGCAGGGAGCCTGCTTCCTCCTCTCTCTCTCTGCCTGCCTCTCTGCCTACTTGTGATCTCTCTCTGTCAAATAAATAAATAAAATCTTTAAAAAAAATAAATAAAAATAAAAAATAGTTAAAACAGTAATTATACATATTTTGCCACAGTAAAAAAATAATTAGAGAAGAAAAACAGGTAATAAATACTCAAAACTCACCCCAAAAAAGAGTCAGCTGTGTTAATGGGAATCACCTCAGGGCTGAGACAAAAAAGAGAACAAGAAACAGATCCTAGCACTGAACTCCTCCCATGGGCTCGGAAAGTTGAGATGAGAGTTGATGAGAGCTTGGGATGAGAAGCAGAGGTCACTGCTGTGAGCTCCTTGTGGGTGGGAAACTGTGTCGCATTCACCCTCAGCCCCAAGCACAGACCTTAGAACAGGGGTTTGCTTTGCAGGTTCTAGGTACATAGGGTCACCCATGAATGGTGCCCAGGAGTGGAAGAGGGTTCTGGAAGAATGTATGAGGGAGACCCAGGCTCATGGCTTAGTTTAAGGAGCAAGATGACATTGAGCACTTTTTCCATAATCTGATTATTTATTCTTTTCTTTCCTCGTTCATCTTTCCACTGCCTCTTCCATGATGGGGACAACAATGTGCCGGGCTTTAAGGATGAAGAATTGAGAATGTGTGGCCATGAGGAGGACACAGTAGAGAAGAAAGGACAGAAGAAAACCTCTGGAATCCCGTCTGCTCACCCACTCCTGCTGTAAGTCATGACTTTACTCATTTCGTCCCATGGGCTTCAACGCCATGCAAAGAGACCCCAAGTTCCCAGAAGTCCCTTCTGAACTCTTTCCAACTACTCACACTGGGCAGCTCTTCCCTGAGTCTAAGGTTGTGCAAGCACCTGAGAGCCACTTGAGTTGAGTTGGCTTGAAGACCCTGGTGTTGCCAGCAGAGAGGAATTTCATCAGTCCCCAGGGGAAACTGCAGAAAAGGTGTGTTTGTTCATTTGTGTGTGTTTGTTTGTTTATCCTTCTACACTCATGCAAAACCTGACGGTCATGGAGCTCCTCTTCTGGTTCCTTTTCTCTTTCATCCTCTGTCCCGGATGCTTTGGGATTCTCACGTGTCCCATGCCTCCCTAACTGACCTGGAATGTCAGTGACAAATTATTATGACACCGTCTCCACCATCTAGAAGTTTCATTTGCTTGTTAAAATGAAGGGGAGCTAGAAAATTGAATTGTTCCTCTCCACCAGGACAGATCAGTGAAGATTCACGGCGTTGTTTTCGATTAGGGGTGAGAGAACAGGACAGGCAAGCACAGGGAAAGAAGATTCCAGGGTCCCCTGTGATGTTAACACCTAGATCTTTCTAAAAACAATTTGCAAGTGTGTGATTTTAAGGTTTAGAAGGCACTTTCACACCTTTGACCTCATTGGAGTCTCATATCACCCCAGGAGGGTAAGGGCAAGGGATTTTATTATCTCTTTTGTATAAATAAAGGAAATAGTGACGTTCAAAAAAGATTTGCTCAGGGATGGATAGTTCAAAAGTGGTAACAGTTGGGATTCAGACTCAGGTCTTCAGCTTCTAAACTCTAATCTGGTAAAATGCTACCCAGTGCCACTAACTAGAAGGGCAATTCGTATGGGTAACTTATGCCCATACTTAGATCTACAGATCCTTGCACTATTGACTGTCACTGCTGAGTCACTGTCAGGACTGAGGTCGATGGCAGGTAGGTGGTGTGAAGGCAAAGGTGTCCCACCCCACACCCATGTTTGCCTGGTTCTAGGGTTCTGAGAGTTTCCTCTATATGCAGATCTACTCACTCCTCCTTCCAACCCATATCATGGTCACAAATCCCAAGGCTATGTATGATCTCTTTCAACAAAGTGCACTAAATAAAAGATTTTCTTTCCCTATTAGTGACAAGAGGAGAAAAAGAAACAGAAATCCAAGGATGCTGAAATTGCATGATATAAAAACCAATCAGAGATATGTCAGACCCTCTGGAAGACTGCGCAAATAAAAGTCAATCGATCCTAGAGGATACAATCCTACAAGATGCCTCAAATTTGCATCCTTTGTAATTAGCCCACGAAGATAATTTCATTACTTTATCATTGGAAACCAAAGGAGAAATTATCCCAGTTAATTGACAGTAATTAGAGATACCTTCTGCCTAAGAAAGATATTAAAAGAGAAAGAACCCTGGAACCTTTGATCTTTTAAGTGGCTGGATTGGCAGGTTTGGAGGTTTGGCAGGATGGCTGTGGTGTGACTGTCTGTAAAGTGGGTCTGGGTGAATGGGACGCATAGGGAAATCTACCCAAAAGACACTGCGTATGCAAAAGGCTCAGACACCAACATCCCCACTATTGTTGCTGATGCAATCAAATAACCAGACCACCCCCACCCCCTGACCCTTACGCCTACACCAACCTCCTGAGTCCAGGTCCCCTGAAGTCAAAGGAATTTGGCCTCTTCGTCCAACTTCCTACTGCAGCTGACTTTCGGCTTCCCACCCCCCAGGTCCTGTTCTAGTCTCTTCACAAACATCACCTTCTCCAGGAAGCCTGCTTAGACCCCACCAGCTCCTCTCTGCCATCCAGCACCCTGTCCCTCCACATGAGAGTCCCAGCTCTCTCTCCTCTGTCAATACCCCAAAAATGGCCCCTTGATGAGAGGAAATGATACTGTTTTTTCTTCCAAATAATTTCATGCCGGGGCTTAGGGGAAAGAGACCGTATTTCTAGCTTGTGTGTCTGCTCTGCTCCATACCCTGATCAACCACAGAAGCCTAACATCTCAAGGTCAGGTAGAATCTTAAAGGTCATCTGGATTAGCACATCAGCCTGTGTAGGAAACCTCGCTGACAAATTCCAGCCTCAGAAAACCCTGGCAATGAAGCACTTGCTACTTTTCCAAGTCAGTGAGTGCCACTGATGTCTGTTAGTCTTTACTGAAAGATACAGAATGTTTGCTTCATGAGTAAATAAAGGAAGGAATAGTACGTAGAAGCAGATTTGATATAGTAACACCACGAACCCCTGAGACTGAGCTACCCCAGTAGAAGGGGCTGACTGTCACTGGGCTGTGAACTGCCCTCGCAGGGATAACCGGAAGACGAAAATTCTTCTAGAAGCAGGTGACTTCCAGCATTCTGACATGCTCCCCTCCCAAAGTACCCGGAAGCTGCTCATCCGCTAGTATCCCCCTGGACCCCACCCCCACAATGCCCTACCCCCACATTCCCCAATGCAAGCTTTTGGGGCACCTTTCTTACCGGTGGTGACAGAAGAAGAAAGGCCTTTGAGAGAACACAGAACCAGCCTGGCTTGGAAGTCCCGGTCAGCTGACAAAAGTCCCCCCCAAATGGAAGGAAAGGTGCAAAGCAGAGCAGGGTGACTTCATTTTATGGTCACACTGATGCTGGAACAGGACCCACGTTGGCGGACGAGGGCGACCTGACTCTGAGGGTCAAGCTGGCTTCCTGGGGAGGGCTGGGTAAGTTCTGCAGGCTGGTCAGTTTGCCTGGGCTTCCCGATCTGGCGGCTGGAGAGGCTTCCTGCAGGTACTACGGGGGAGGGCGTCACGGAGAGCCAGGCACAAAGGCTTCTGCAGGTAAAAGCCAAAGCCAGTCCACAGGAGGGACTGCTGGCTTGGCCAGCACACAGACTCGTGCTCTCATTCTCTCTCTCTCTCTCCCTGTCTATTACACACACACACACATACACACGCACACATCTTCTCTGGAGGGAAGGAGGAGGAGCCTGTACTATTCAGCCTGTGTCCAGTGGGGACAGATAACAGATTTGCTCTTCTCTGTCCAGTACTTAAGATGCGTCTCTCTTTGCTCTGAAGGACCCTGTGCCCCGGGATCACTGCCTGGACCCCCTGACCTCACAGGTGGGGGGATCTCCTGGGTCCTGGGTCTGGGGGTCAAGAGAGCAGCATAACTGCCAGTCGAATAGCAGTGAGGATAGAGCCCTCAGCAAGCCAGCCTATGGATCTCTCCTTCCCCTTCTCCTCTGGAGGAAAACCCCTCTCCCGCTGCCGGCTGTCTGCAGGACAACCCGCTCACCTGTGCCCCTGCCTGGCTTGGCTGCAGCTTGCCTGTCCCCTCCTCAACCTCCTTGCCAGTGACTTTGCCTTCAGTTCCCAGAGAAGCAAGGTCATCTTCCAAACCATACACAGACCCGTTGCCTCCTTCTCTGATGAGGAGTCATATTCTTCCTCCCCTTTCTTCCCGCATGGGAAGCTTGGCCTCTGTGATTTTGATGGAATCCCCATCAATTAAATAACCCCAGGCTTTCTCCTATCTTCACCACTCCTCCTGCTGGATCCTTTCCTTCAGCCCATAAATAAGCTCATCCTCCATCCTAAAAACACCCTTCGAGGTCTGCCTCCCCTTCAAGTTACTTGTTCTCTCACTTGTCTCCCTTATTGTTAAAAGCAAAGGCCCCTAAATAACCATGAGGGTTTGATTTCTGATTTTCTCCTTAAAAGCTGTGTGGGGTTTTTTTTACACAGTAAAAACCATCAACAAAATGAAAAGGTAACCTACTGAATGAGAGAAGATATTTACAAATGATATATCTGATAACAGATCCAAGATAGATAAAGAACTCATACAACTAATAGCAAAAAATAAACCAACAAAACCCCCCACAAGTAATCTATTAAAAACATGAATTAAATAGAAATTAAAAACAGAAATCAAATAGAAATATTTTCAAAGAAAAATAAAAAATGGTCAACAGACACATGAAAAGATGCTCAGTATCACTCATCATCAGGGAAATGCAAATGAAAACCCCAGTGAAATACTACCTCACACCAATCAGTATAGCTAGAATCAAAAAAAACAAGAAATAACAAGTGTTGGTGAGGATGTGGAGAAAAGGGATCCTTTGTGCACTGTTCGTGAGAACGTAAATTGGTGCTGTGGAAAATGGTACGGAGTTTCCTCAAAAAATTACAAATAGAAATACCTTACAACCCAGCAATTCTGCTTCTGGGTATTTATGAGAAAAAAAAAAAAAGAAAATACTAATTGAAGAAGATACGTGCATTCCTTTGTAGCATTACATACAATAGCCAAGAGAAGCAACCTCGGTGTCCATCAATGGATAAAGAAGATGTGATATGTACATACCATGGAATATTACTCAGCCATTAAAAAGGAACAAAATCTAGCCATTCACCACAACATGGATGGACCTAGAGGGATTTATGCTAGGCGAAATAAGTCAGACAAAGACAAACACCATGCGATTTCACTTCCATGTGGAATCTAAAAAAACAAAACAGATGAACAAGCAAATGGAAAACAAAACAGTAACAGACACACAAATATAGAGAAGAGACTGGTGGTTAAAGGAGGGGTGGGATGGGGGATGGGCGAAATAGGTGAAGGACGTTAAGAGGTACAAACTTCCAGGTATAAAATAAGTCAGTCACAAAGTACAGCTTAGGCCATAGAGTCAATAATTTTGTAATACCTTTTATGGTGATAGATAGTGACAGACAGTAACTACACTTACTCTGGTGAGCACTTTATAATGTATACAATGGTCTAATCATTATGTGGTTCACCTAAAACCAATATAATATTATGTGTCAAATACACTTTAAAAAAAAAGGCTGTGTAGTTTTCAATAGGTCGCTAGAACTTTCAGTTTCCTTATACATAAAATGAGGATGTGACTATTGGCCCCATTTCAACGGCTTGTTGTGAGGAGTGAATAAGTTAGTATAAATAAAGGGCTTAAAATAGTGAAATGATGCATGATGTTTGTGTGTGTGTGTGTGTGTAAATAAATGGGACATATTTGTGTATAAATATATATGTATACATATATACATGATTGCTAGTATTCTAAGAAAATTAAAAGACATAAAATACAATAAAAATTCTCTAAACACCTATGTTCTCACTACCCATAATTAACAAAGGTTAGAATTTCACCTTATGTCCTTGCATATGGAGGGATGTGTGTGTGTAAGGAAGGAAATAATCATAAATTATACCAATAGGATTCTTGGCTGCAATCATTAAAAACCTATTAATAAATTTAAGCAGAAATGGCTTTTATTAAAAGACAATGGGTGGTTCATAGTAGCACTTAGAAAGCTGGAGAACCTGCTCAGGGCACAGGTGAAAACAATGGACACATCAGCCAGACCAGAGCCAAGATCACAAGTCAATCATTCACCTACAGGATGGGCCCGGGATGCTGTGGGACTGGATGGAAAACCTCCCAACGTCTGTCGCTGGGACTGCTATCACTGCTGGCCCTGGAAACCAACTTCTCCTGCTGCCAGAATTAATCCTCCTCTGTCCCTGCTTCTTTGTGTCACTAGCTCCCATCACAAAGGTGGGGACAGATGCTTCAGATTAATCGTGGGCCCATGAACGAAGTGCGAGGAAGGTTGAGCGAGCAGGAATCTGGTGTTTTGATGTCCTGGTAGAAAGCGGGAACATTCCCAAAATATTGGAAAGCAATTTAAATGCTGGAAAGCTCCCCCAAATCTAGCTTTTTGGCTCCTAACATCAATGCACACCCAACTTTCCATAATAACACTTCCAAAAAAAAAATTGTTTACATCTCACTGTTCTAGAAGTTGTCCCCAGAATTTGTTTTAATTTGGCATGGCAATACATACGGACACAGGAATGATTGTCGTGAAGGAAGAAGTTTATACTCACAGATCCCTGAAAAATCACAGTGGACCATGCAGGGCCACAGAGGGAAGCACCAGGGCTTAGCCAGGGTGCAGAAAAGTCAAAGAAAAAAACATTGCCCAGAGTAATTTTTTTTTTAACATTTTATTTATTTATTTATCAGAGAGAGAAAGCACAAGCAGGGGGAGTGGCAGGGAGAGAGAGAAGCTGGCTCCCCGCTGAGCAAGGAACCTGATGTGGGGCTCGATCCCAGGATGCCGAAGGTGGATGTCCAATCGACTAAGCCACCCAGGCACCCCCATGGCCCAGGTATTTTTGGCGTTTCTGCAAGAAAGGCAAGGCAGGCCAGGGTAAGCTGCTTAGAATTGGAGAGTTTGAGGAATTTTGGCAAGCTGTGGGTGTAGGGACAGCCTCTAGTTATCTAGTACATAGCCGTGGGGTGTTTTTGTGCAGGGGAATGTTGGCTTGGTGTGCGAGAGATAAAGGATGAGGTTGGAGTATTGACTCGGGACTGTTTGGAAGGTTTGTAATATGATCTTGGTACCTCCTTGAAAACTGGATCACAGGGATGATGTAGATAAGTGTGGCCATTAGTTCGGCTCAGTGAGTATTGGTTGCCAACTAGACAAACACAGAATCTAAGAAAACACATTTAGAACACTAACATGAGGCAGTCGTTCCTCACAGAAAGAAAACTGCTCGTCCTCACCCCGAATCCCTAGGGCTCATTAGTTACTCCCTCCAGCTCCATAGCTAACCTCCCTGCGCAATGCCCATCCTTGCTCTCGCCCTGACATGATGCCACCTTGAAGTTCTGTCTCCTATGGAATAAATCATAAAGCTCATCAAAAGCATACTGCATATAAAATAATAGGGTGGTCAGGAAACAAAATAAATTAACCAAGTAAAGAAGAAAATGATGACTGGTACAGCCCTCGTGTTAAAAGATCGTTAAGTTAGAGTTGGTATTTACAACTTTCCCCTTCCCCCATTCTCCAAAAGAAGCATCTATTCCATAAAAGACAAATTGCTACCCCCTCTGTTACGGAAGGAGCTCAATGTAATCAGATTGCCACCAGGGGACTAATTTGAGCCTCTGGGCTCAAGCACGCTATCTAGAGCTCAGGATTTGTCACTACTGTTGGGGAGCTGGGCATTTGGCAATGGTAGCAGTAGGAATCAAGCGGGAAAGGCAGTTGCAATGAGAATCACCTAATTAAGTTTACAACAATGAATTGACACTTGGCAAGACCCATCCATCTTGGGTAGAGTTTGGTGGTAACCAAAAGTCCCTGTGTAACTCTGGTCTTCGATGGTCTTTGATGGTGGCTCTAACCCTTGGGATTCTCCCAGAGACATGTTAGGGATTTTATTTATTACTTTGTTATAGAGGCTTCGTCTTGGTCCTTCCTCTCAGGACTGATAATGATGTGTCATGTACGGAGAAGTTGCCTTAACTCAAGTCTCATCACCCAAGGTCCAAACCACTTCCCACAGCCCCTATAATCAAGATAATAGTCTTCCCAAACAGGAGGCCTATCTAGAGCCATCTATTAAGTAGGAACACCAATGTTTCTCGAGGCCTTGGAGGAGTGTCTCCTGAGTTCTCTCACATGAAGAAGAAGGTGGAAGGTCAAACATAAAAAAAAATCCATACCAACATTAATATTTTGCCAACTCTTCTCTTCCCCTATGCTAATGTCTGGTGTCTTATACTAACTTTGCATGGGCTGCCATTGAACAAACTGTGAATACCACCCTGTGATGGTTAATTTTTTTAAAGCTTTTATTTATTTATCTGAAAGAGAGAGACAGAGAGAGCGAGCATGAGCAGGAGGAGGGGCAGAAGGAGACGGAGAAGCAGACTCGCCACTGAGCAGGGAGCTAGCCATGGGACTCGATTCCAGGACCCTGAGATCATGACCTGAGCTGAAGGCAGACACTTAGCTTACTGAGCCCCCAAGCGCCCCTGACAATCCATTTCTATCTATGATCACCAAATTGTGGATATCAATGAGTAGAATCTTGCAGTTTGGGAGTGTGTTTTTGTGTCCTCCGAGGTTTGTCCCTGGAACCTGCTTGCTGGGACATGGGGGGACCTAAACCTGGTTCAAGTCTAGAGGCAATGAGGAGGGGTAGGGTCAGGCATGAAGAAAGCTGGCTTATCTGGCCCGTGATAAGGCCTTCAGGTGAGATAGTTGTGGGAAATTCAGGGATAGTAGGAGCAAGTTTATCAGCTATGGAAAGAAAAGCATCTTCTGCTTTCTGGTTTTTGTCATGGGAATGTTCCCAGTTTTTAGAGTCTCACGTCCCCACCAGTGCTGTGAATTGAACTGATGCAATAATGAGGCAAATCACAGGATTTTGAAATCAATTTATTTTGAACTTGGATTGGAGCCATCTTGTCAGTTAACCATTGATTGCCTGTCAACTTTGACTGTACCTTCAAATATATGCTTTTCTAAGCATTTGTTCTTCTTCTTCTCCTTTTTTTTTTTTAAATATATTTTTAAGGGTTAGATCACAAGTAGGCAGAGAGGCAGAGAGAGAGGGGGAAGCAGGCTCCCTGCTGAGCAGAGAGCCCGATGTGATGCAGGGCTGGATCCCAGGACCCTGAGACTATGACCTGAGCCGAAGGCAGAGGCTTTAACCCACTGAGCCACCCAGGCGCCCCCTAAACATTTCTTCTTTACAGTGCACACAGTAGTAAACTTTCTCAGTGAGGAACACCAGAGGGACACTGCAGGAGGATGAAAGAGAGGTTTCCTGTGATTTGTAGCACAGGTGGGCACAGCTTTCAGCCTCAGCCTGGCAATCGCATCTCTGCAGCCATTTTGACACACAAACCAGAGCCCCGGGGAATCTGCATGGAGCCACCTGTCCAGATTCCCCTGGTAAGCCCCTGCAAGAACTTCGTGCAGCTGATTGTGGCCAGAGGATCCCATGTGAGGAAGACTGCAGGACAAATAATTTCACGAAGAGAAGGCCAGTTGAGATAATCAAGAGAGCGGTTGTAAAGAGACCCAAGGACTGACTTTAATTCAGAGATGAGGAAAGCGAGGAGGAGCTAGGAGGAAAAAAACCAAGCAAGGGCAGTTTGCAGAGTGAGGCCCTGAGGAAGCTTGGAGAACCGAACTTGGAAAACTAGCAGTAGAGAGGGCTGACACCAAAATCATGCACCAGAACCAGACTTGGGAACACACCGCTGTTGCTGAGTGCTGTTGCTGAATGCTGAGACCGGCATCACCCCAGCCAGCTGGGAACCCTGGATACTGCTGCTGTCCTCAAACTGTCAACCCGAACTCTCTCCTCTGTCTCTCCTTCCTTTACCAGCTCCCACTATCACATCTGGGCTGGGTGCATCTGATTTGCTGAGCCTAACTCGAAGACCTTCACCCTAGCTCAAGGTAGGCTCACAGAATCTCAGGGAGGAAAAGAGAAGCAGGCTTGGAAACCACACAGCCAAGAACAACATGGTAACAACAAACAATGTCGTGGGACAGTTTTTATGAAGCCCAATCTCAGGCCAGAGGCTGATGGGCAGAGTCCAGCATCAAGGAAGCCCAGGAAAAATGGTGTTTGTGGAGTCTAGCTTGAGAAGATCGCATTCCAAATGTGAGAGCTATCAACATAGATATTCGAATGACAGCTGTCCACTGTACAGTAGAATTTTTCAAATATACGAAGAAGTTATAGATGTTTGGTAGTCAAAAAAAAAAAACTGACTAAGAATGACAAGTAGCCTCCATAAATATTTCTAATGTCATTCTTATTGCCCCAGAAGCAACTAGAAATTCCTTGATTTCATCATTCTGCTACAAAGGAAGCTTCTTAGTCCCATTTTTGTCTGTTGCATTTACACAACGAATCCCAAGTACCCAGAAAGTGCTTAATAATTTTCTGATTGAATTGAAGAAATTCATTTGCTGCACTATAGAAAGACAAAGCTTCAGGTGGAATGTGGGTTTAGAAAACTGCCAGAGACAACTTTAATTTAGCTTCATTCAAACACCTACAGCAGGAGAAGCAACCATGTTGAGATCCTTTCTTGACCACCAGGAATTAAATAGAGTTTTAAAATAGGGTTGGAAAAGCAAGGCCTAGCAGGTGGCCAGAAAGGGTGTCAGTGGCAGGAAACCCCAAACAAAACCAGTTTACTGTTCATTGCAGATTACAATGGTTGTAATCTGCAGATTGTTCATTGCAGTTACAAGTTCATTGCAGATCTAGCGATTGACCTGAGGTGTCTTTCTGCATTTGGACCCCTACATTCACCATGCTTTCATGATTCCTGCTATCACCTCAAATGCATTTTATAAATATTAAGATTAGCAGACATAAGGGTTGTGACTTACATTTCCAAAAGATACCCCATTTCCCTAGCCCAGCTGAGTAAGCTCTTACTTTCCTCCAAGTTGGCTGGCAGAAAACCTAGGGAAGCGTGACCCATGAGAAAGAGCAGAGCACAGTCAAATGCGACCTCTAAACCTTGCCTAAGCAGTTCGGCCAAGAAGTTACGTAACTGATAAGGTATTATAAAATACTCCAGACTCGGTCAGGTTCCCAGTGTAACTGCCATGAATAAGCAAAGGGCCATGTGAGAGCTTCATAGTCTCCTCTCACACGCAATGATCTCGATCTTAAGATGGAGTCTCATGTTCTGTGTTTCTTACTTTCCTTCCCGAAAGGGGGATTTCTCCCATCCAGCTCTGTCAATGTATCCTTCCTCTTTGCTTTGCTACGTTTACAAACACATACATATATGTATTCCTAAGTAGTCCCATATCCGTCAGCCAGCAGAAATCCCTTTAGTTATTAAATAGAAAGAGATTTAATACAGGATATTAAGAACCTACGAAACCTTTGAAAGCAGTGGAGGAAAGAGCTCCTGGGTGGGCCTTTAAGAAAGATCACCACTGAACCAGAAGCTGTTACCTCTGCCCTAATCCACTGGACACCCCTGGGATTGAGTTCAAGAACACACAGTTTCATGGGCAATCGGGAATCCAGGAGTGACTCCAAGTTCTTTGGGCTAAGTTACTGAGTGAACAAGTGCCACTGACTAAGACTGGGAATGTCCTGGAGAGAACAGGCTTGAGAGGTGGGAACGCAGCAAGAGTTCTGTTTTGGTCATGATACATTAGAGATCCCTGTCAGACAATCAAGAGGAGATGTGGAGTAGGAGACTCTGGAGACCAAAGGAAAGCCTAAGTTGGAGATTTAATTTATTTTTTATTTTATTTTTTAAAAGATTATTTATTTGACAGAGAGAGACACAATGAGAGAGGGAACACAAGCAGGAGGAATGGGAGAGGGAGAAACAACTTTCCCACCAAGCAGGGAGCCCAACTCGGGGCTTGATCCCAGGACTCTAACACTGAAAGTGTTCCGAAGGAGGTCGCCCAGTGTTATCCAAGTCCAAAATCGAACTGCTTTTTCCAGTTCCTCTGCTACATTTGGCTCCGTTAACTAAAAACTTCATGCTTCCTACTTTGTAGGAGTGGATTTCAGAAAGCACTAGTAACAACAGCCTCAGGGAGATCCCAGAAGAGGTTATGAGGCAAGAGACATAAGCATGGTCATAGTTCACCAGAGCAAAACACCCAAAATAGACTCATTTTCTTCTTCACCAGACTGATGATTGGTAGCTACAAAGAGCTGTAGATGAATACCTCGTCAGTAAG